>NC_143228.1:7878787-8181818 GCF_030267445.1 Bombyx mandarina | reverse complement strand
ACGTTTGCCAGGTCAGCTAGTTTTATATAAAAGTTTAGGTCTTTTATTTGTCGATTGAGGCAGTACGAAGTCTGCCGGGTCAGCTAGTAAAATATAAAAATAATCGCAAGAGTCAACCACTCCGCAGTGCAATGGAGCAGCCGTACCCCAGGGGCACCGCCTGCATGATCACGGTATCCCGACGCCAGGTAGGTATGATTTAGCAAGAAAAATACGAGAACGTCTATCAACATTCAGGAATTATTGAATTTACGTGCAGCGACATCTGTGGATAACAAACTAAATAGAAATAAAATAAACATGGCGCGTAACGGAAGAAAATAAGATGGCGCGTAACCGAAAAACGTTACATACGTTTTTTTCTCCCTACGTCGATAAAGAAGTTTCACTTAAACATTTCAGAGATTTGGGGTCAAATAAGCTACGCACCCTACACAAGACCACATTTAAAGGGATGCGTGCGCTAACTGAACTAGATATGTTCGACAATCACGTCGAATATTTGCCGGGAGGAATATTCGAATCTCTTGTGAACTTGAAGACCCTGTAAGTGTCAAAAATACATTGAGTTTAAATATAAGTTAAAGATAGTGATAAACAGAATGTTTTGTCGGTAAATAAAATTCCCGTTTACTTTTTTAGGCGTCTACAGAGAAATTATTTAGAAGAAATCGATAGCGAAGCGTTTACGTCAACAAAAAAACTTTTCCACGTGGATTTGTCCAACAATTATTTGTATACACTACCAGAAAAGCTATTTGCCAACAATACATTTCTTGAAACCATCGATATCTCAAATAACCGGGTTGTATACGTTCCATCAGATAGTTTCTTAGGATTGGATTCTCTACAAATACTCGATTTATCGAAAAACAAAATACAAAATATCCAAAACGGAACGTTTTCGCTGAAGAACCTCCAGATCTTGAAACTGTCGGACAATAAGATAAACAACATTAGTGACAACGCCTTTGAGAACTTATTGTCCTTAGAAACTTTATTATTAGATCGGAATAAATTAAAGAATATTCCGACACAATTATTTAACAATCTGAAATGTTTGATTTTCCTAGATCTGTCCAATAATAATTTGATGAGTGTAAGTGTGAATAGTAAAATCGTTGTTATTGTAAGTCTCATTAATATTCACGTCTTACGTCTTATAAATTTCAGTTGGCTGGGGTTGAATTCGAAAGCCTGAAATTATTACGTAATTTAGATTTGAAGGAAAACGCTTTAAGCCAAATACCTGACAACACATTTTCTGACTGTTTCAACTTGGAGAAACTTGATTTATCTAAAAATAAACTACGCTTTATAAATATAACTGCTTTTTACGGTCTAGAAAATCTTACTACGCTACTTTTATCCGAAAACAAATTATATGAAGTACATTTCAAAGCTTTTTCTATGCTGAAGAATCTGACAACATTGTGAGTTCAAGTATTGAAACATTTATTTTATTTTAGAGAGCTAAAACCTTACCTATTTTTAACGGCTTCATAAACGAGCTATGACGTCAGATGTAATCATGGCGTTAAGATACCAGAATAAAATTTGAATAGACACTAAGACTTTCAATCTCAATCAAATAATTACTAGATACTTTAGGCGTGAAGCTAACTAGAATTGTTATTTATTTAACTAATACATTGAAACGAAAATGTAACAATGCCAATAATGTTTCTTTTTACATTTCAGATACTTGGATGGCAATATGTTTCCTTCGCTGCCATCTCGCACCCTGGATTACATGCCGAAGCTTACGATCGTAAAATTATCTGGAAATCCTTGGCACTGCGACTGCCATGCTCTCTATATTTCAGCGTAGGTTTCTCTTCAAATAACACTGATATACAGAAACTTAGACCTAAATTCGATAATAGAAAAATTGTAAAATACCCGTTCACAGAAAATATTTCTTTGCGAATTTATTTGGCAAGTAATTAAATTACGAAATTTTAACTAATTGTAGGATATACATATATACCTAAGATATATTGACAAGACGTAAATCGAAATATGTTTCAATACTGTACCTAGTCAGGTCATAAGTATTGTCACACAGTAAAAACTTTTCTTTTAGAATGCTGGCCACAAAAAAAATTATTGACTTCGAATTTCGAATTGTTCATGAAAATAAAAATGTATACTTTTAGAATTTTACTCATTTTCTAAATATGGAGTGGACGCTTAAAGAAGACCGTGTTGCAGTTATTGCGTTGCATCGTTGCGGTTACGCGCCAATTCAAATTTTTAACATACTGAAAATTTTGAATGTAACCAAAAGATTCGTTTATCGTACCATCAAACGATACAATGAAGACTCTAGTGTAGATGACAGGTCAAGAAGTGGTCGCCCTCGGTCTGATAGGACCCCAGCAGTGATAAAAGCTGTGAAGGCGCGAATTCAAAGAAATCCCAAACGTAAGCAGAAGCTGTTGGCCCTTCAGATAGGATTAAGCAGAACCACGGTGAAAAGGGTGTTAAATGAAGACTTAGGGCTTCGGGCATATCGAAGAAAAACAGGACATCGTTTGAATGCTCGTCTAATGGACCTGAGACTGAAGAGATGCCGCGCTTTGTTGAAGCGGTACGCGGGAAAAAAATATCGGGAAATTCTTTTTTCGAATGAAAAAATTTTTACCGTAGAAGAGAGCTACAACAAACAAAATGATAAGGTGTACGCACACAGTAGTGAAGAAGCGAGCAACCGTATTCCGCGTGTCCAACGAGGTTATTTTCCATCCTCGCTCATGGTATGGTTGGGAGTTTCTTATTGGGGCTTAACAGAGGTACATTTTTGTGAGAAAGGTGTAAAAACGAATGCAATTCTGTATCAAAATACAGTCCTGACGAACCTTGTGGAACCTGTTTCTCATACCATGTTCAATAACAGGCACTGGGTATTCCAACAAGATTCGGCGCCAGCTCATAGAGCGAAGAGCACACAAGACTGGCTGAAGGCGCGTGAAATCGACTTCATCCGGCACGAAGACTGGCCCTCCTCCAGTCCAGATTTGAATCCGTTAGATTACAAAATATGGCAACACTTGGAGGAAAAGGCGTGCTCAAAGCCTCATCCCAATTTGGAGTCACTCAAGACATCCTTGATTAAGGCAGCCGCCGATATTGACATGGACCTCGTTCGTGCTGCGATAGACGACTGGCCGCGCAGATTGAAGGCCTGTATTCAAAATCACGGAGGTCATTTTGAATAAACTTTAGTGTCATAAGAATCTATGTTTTGTTAAGTTCATTTTGGTATATGAATGGTTACATAATGAATAAACTTGTTTCAATTATTTTACATTAAACATGTGACAGAATTTATGACCTGACTAGGTAATTATTTTATTACGCAATTGCGTCCGTTTGCTGGTTTAATACTTGCCCTTAAACAATTTCCATAGAATGCGCGTGAAGAAGCAGCTACTTGAGGATATTAAAAGTACAACTTGTCACCTGTTATTGTCCTCAAAGTAAATAGGACGGACATTTACTTTGGCCTAGAATTTGAGTCGCTGTTTCAGATGTAATCAATTGTTCCTCATTTTCGTTCCAACATTATTTAACTTATTATATTGTAAAGGAATTTTTAAAGGAGCAAATAACAAAAAAAAACATACTTCCTCTAATGTCATGTAAAAAATTATCAAATAGTCTCAGCCTCAACAAACGCGAAATGAAATTGCGTTATGAACATGAATACATATCTTTTTGTAATTTTCATATATTTAGTAGGCTTTAGTTTACCTTTCGATTCAAAGAAAACAAACCTTTTTTTTTATTAGATGGTTGGACGAGCTCACAGCCCACCTGGAGCTAAGTGGTTACTGGAGCCCATAGACATCTACAACGTAAATGCGCCACCCATCTTGAGATATAAGCTCTAAGGACTCAGTATAGTTACAACGGCTGCCCCACCCTTCAAACCGAAACGCATTACTGCTTCACGGCAGAAATAGGTAGGGTGGTGGTACCTACCCGTGCGGACTCACAAGAGGTCCTACCACCAGTAATTACGCAAATTATTATTTTGCGGGTCCAAATAAAACGCTCATCACAATCGTTTGCTTAATCTAGCCATAATCTTTGTCATCCTAACAAAGCTCATTTGTTCTCGTTGCAGGTGGGTTCGTTTGAATGAAATGAAGATCTGGGATTACTCCCCAACGTGTGTATCGCCCTGGTATTTGGAAGGGCATTTCCTGAAAAAGTTAAAATTTCCAGAACTTTGCGCCGGGCAGTGGGCCAGTATGGTGAACCTTTCGCCACGCCTTCCTATACAACAGCTTCTGGCTTTAAACGTATCAGTAAATCGTAAGCCTCAAGACAGTATGGAGCAGAATCATGATTATACAACCGTCGATACCTGGCATTAAACCAATTAACTAAAAAAAACATTAATACAATAAACAAAAATTAAGTTTACACGCATTACATAGTGGTTTTGTTTCATTTTGTAGCCCTCATTCATTTAATCGAATACCCGTTTTTGTGGTTATTCCGTTCCGAAAAAGAAAAATACATTTTCAAAGTGAAAATTTGTTCCATAACTTTGCGTAAACAAAAAAATTGTAATTCAAAAGATGAACTTATTTCAGAATTGAATTTCACTCCTTCAACTTTTCTAATTGAAACGACCAGACCGAATCATGATAATTTTCTTAATGAATAGACTACCTCGAAATAGAACGGATAAAAAAATTTAAACTTACGAGTAATTAATTGTGAACTTATGCTTACGATTTTGTGAAGTAATAACATTGTTCGAACTATTACGAACCATCACCGAAACTGGCATTAGCTTTGATACATTTGAATTCGAAAATACTACTATCACTTGGAATGACTCTGATAAACCTTTTTAAGATTCCCAAAAAGTTAGCTTCGGGATACGAGCGTAGCTGCGTTTTAAGTAAAAAATACACGATTTTTAAGTTAAAAAAAAACATACGTCCTTTCACTTTTTCAACAAGAATATCCTTCTTCTATAACTCTATTTTGCTTATTCTATTCCACAATGAGTTAAAAATTAAATAGTTTATACGACCCCCCAACGTCCTACCTAAAATATTTCTCGCAACATTCCGATTGCACGAATCCAAAGTACTTAAAATTCTAATCTGACGCACAGGGAGGGACCTTGTTATTATCTCTTTTAAGTCAATAATTTCTTCATTTATCATTAAATTAGGTCATAAACGAAACAAAAAGTCCCTAAAACACTTGGCTCTGAATAATCGATGTAATAATAACTGTAGACAATAATACATCGATAGGCACATGAAGAAGAGTAAAATACTCGAAAAGTTTCTGTTTTTAAATTTCTTAATAGTTGCAAGTTCATGCTTTTTGAATAATTAATAGAAAAATTTAGTAAATTGAATTCAAAATCCTGAAAATTCTTACTTCTTCGAGTTTCCCAGTTCATGTGAGGAGGCCTAGAATTTGTAATGATATCTAGGAAAATTTACAGAAGATTCGAATTCGCGATTAGGCTATTTCAAAATTTGGAAACAATTCAAATAACAAAAAAATGTGAGCCATCATGGCACGCCTGGCAGATGTGAAATATCTACATTATTTTGTAAAAGTAATATGCAGAAAAGAACAGATTGTGATAGGAACTAAATATGACATAATGATAAAATAAAATATTACGAAAAAATAATTTGTTTTCAAGTAAAACACAGGTTATGTGTACTGTAGTAAACAACACTGTATACACTACGGAGTATACACTATAGGATCAGTGTAGCGAGAGAGATGGCTTAACGCCGGATCGAGTGGGAGAGAATCGCACAGTCGATTGCGCATGGCGACGCGTCGCCACACCGTACACACTACTGCATGTAGACTGTATATATAGACCATCATATAGCGTGGCGACGCGTCGCCATGGCATGCGTCGCCACGCCAGAAATCGGTTTTACGTGCGGCTATAGATGTTTCACATAAAAAAAGGGTTTTTTCACTTTTACTACTTTTACACTTTCACTTTTATTCACTTTCTGTCAATATTGTTTACAACCAAAGTGGCCGGATAGCTATTTTTTGTTTATTTATTGCGTAGATGGGTAAACGAACTCAGAGCACATGTGGTTTTAAGCGGTTTCTGAAGTCCATAAACACACATCGTGAATGACTCTGAAACATGAGGCTTAAGTAAAAAAATAACGAAACTGAATGTTTAAAAAATAGGAAGTCGCATCTTAAAAATTAATTCGTTTATTCGTTATTCAATTAGAATTAATATTAAGTTCTATTTCTGAACACCTTTTCAATAATTTCAGCAAATTAATTCCATAGCGAAAATTAATGAAACACCAGAGAAGTTTGGTGAAGTTGACGCAAGCCAGACGTGTACTTAACACTGTTGATATAACATTAAGCCCACGTGTCCCATAAACTTTGATGTTTAGAAGTTAGCTCAATATTCATAGTCAAGTACTACTATAGTTCAAACATAGAACGGAACCTCGTAAAGGACTTTTCCAAATTAATCATGCTTAGCGGAAATATATATTATTATTTTGAGCTACGTCTGAAATTTTATCAGTTATAAGATAATAGTATCACAATATTTCCTCGCAAAGATATCAATCGATAGATATGTATGTTAATCTTTACGAATTTCAGCGATATTCACAGTTTTGTGTACGTATTTTTTTGAATTCGACGTGTTTTGTCGAATTTCAATCCATTTTTTTTAATTGTTAAGCTTAATTCGGCATTAGGATTGTATTATAAATATTTTAGTTCGAATTATATGTTTTGGTTAATCTGTAATTGTTGTAGGTAAGTTAATTGGAATGTGATATCAATATACGACATACAAATCGAAATTCATTGCTTCATTGCGTTTTAGGGATGTGAATACGAAACAATGGCTCGAAAAACAAGTGAATATATTTGGTGGATGTACTTTCTCTTTATATTGACAATTGCTTCATCAATTAAAACAACCCATGGTAAGACCAACTAATGTTTATTTGAACCTATTTTTAAATATTCGAAACTGAAGTTTGAAATTGTTTTGAAATTGAGGTTTTTTTTCTTCATAAGGTCTTACTATTTAATTGAAGGAATTTTCAAACTAATTTAATCACAGTGAAACGATAGGAAAACAAGGAAGCGATACTTCCTGTGAAGCAGTTATTGAAAAAATATTAACTAAGCATTTTTGATAAGCGCTTATTATCACACACTACGTCTTTGTAATGAGCTCATGACTTCGGTTTTGTATGTATATCCGGATTTATTATGTTTATTAATTTAATAATAGTATAAAAACGTTCTAAATTTAAAGTCCCCGCGCTAAGATTTATTTCCTGCGTTGTGGGTTTATTTTATTTTATTTTTTTACATGAAACACGCACGGGACAACCAAGTATACCTAATACTATATCAGTTAAGCCCGGATACAGTACTTAGCCCAAGAGACAGTCAATTCATATGTAGTTATTTAGTTTTGCATCACATCCAATTGCTTGAACATTTTAAAATATATTTCGATTATAATTTCCACGGCCTTTTGCATTAGTATTAAAGAATAAGCTTATATCTAAACAATTCAATTTAGAATTTCAAAGAATGTGTTAATACCTAAATTATAGGTATTTTATTTTAAATTAAGAGAAGTAAAACTTTTCGCAAACATATTAATAGAATGTAAAACTCGTCAAAACCCAATTTCTGTTCAGTTTTATAAGAGAAAGGACGAGCAATCATCTGATAAGCGAATGTTAGATAAATTCATTGTTATCGACTATGAATGGCTTTGATAATTGAACGGTAATGTAGTTTGGTGCACTAAAACAGATAATGAGGATAATACTTTAAGCATTTACTTTCTTTTAAACAAACTGGATACATGCGAACTGGTGGTAGGACCTCTTGTGAGTTCGTGCGATTAGGTGCCACCACCCTTGCCTATATAGTTCTGCCGTGCAATATAATGCGTTTCGGTTTGAAGGGTGGGGCAGTCGTTGTAACTATACTGAGACCTTAGAACTTATATCTCAAGGTGGGTGGCCCATTTACATTGTGGATGTCTATGGGCTTCAGTAACCACTTAACACCAGGTGGGCTGGGGGCTCATCCACCCATCTAATCAATAAAAATAAAATAAAAAAGTTAACATTTGTTTTTTTTTAACAAATTTGATACACGCGTAAAGCAGTAAAATATTTTCTTACGGTGTACTACTTTTTAAAACAATATGCACGGAAGAAATAGGTTTATGCAATATTTTCGTAGAAATTGCCCGTTCAAAAAACCTACAATACACGTAAAGCCGAAATTTTTATCTCTGGTTTGTGTGTGGCTTGAAAAATTACAGCATATATGTACGTTGTTCCATTTAAGTGGTAATATTAAAAATATTTTGTGATATTATTGAAACAAATACAATAAGGTCTCAGAAATCTCAAAGAGCGATTAGAAAATTATAAATAAATTATCATACTCTTTAGGTTTTACAAATGTTTAATCAATTTCACATAGAGTCAGTGCTAGTTATTACATTAGTTTATAATTATTTCAATTTTAGGATGTCAAATGGATGGAGTTATTATGTGGCCGATTCCAGTGTCTGAAAGTATCCTAGATACACACACTGGATACGTGCTCGACAGAGGTACAACTGACATCGAAGGTAAATAACTAACGATAATGTAAGTCAATTTTAATTTGTGTCAGGTCCTACTAAATTCACTTTGATTGGTCACCAGATTTTATTAAGTATTGTTTAGTTTTTTGAAGTTGTACTTCTTTAGGCGCGATAAGAAAAATTGATGAGAGTGAAATTTTACGATGCGCGCGCACCGTGACACAAAATTAACAGAATGAAGTTGCCCACTAAATCGCTAATTACAATACGACCAACGTAACTTGGCGAGACTGAATATAGCCGCAGGTGAACTTTCCGAACCGTACCGAGAATTACCGAATTTATACGATGTCAAGAAAAGGGATGTCCAATATGCGTGTTTGAAGATGTTGTTTAATCGATTTTTTTTCAAGTTGATTAAAATTTAAATAAAAAAAAGAAATAATTTTAATAAAATAAAGTATAACTTCTTACGCGCGTACATAAGTACATGCACCCTTTTTTTTATTACACTGTTTTTGTTTATTCATGCATGTAGACTGCGAGAAAATTGAGCTTAGTAGTTTTTGTGAATTTCGTGGAAATCCTGATGCATGCATATTGCACAAGAGAGTACCGCTCAATTTAAAATTATCCCGAACCGTCTGTTCTACATTAATCAGAATATACAACTTTTCAATACCGGTGTCATCAAACTATTTCCTTACTCTTCAAATCATCATCAACAACAGCAGCATCATTATTGCTTTTCATATCCAACTCTACTATTCTTAGGAACACATCCCTATCTATAGTCTCCACCATTCTATTGCTACTTTACAACAAGCATTCACATTTTTGATTCTATGGAGCCGCTTGGCATCGATTAGGCTATGGCCCGTGTCACTTACTACTCATCCATTTAACTTAGAAATTAAATAATAACGTCATAAAATCACCAAAGGAATACTTTACAAAATTTATCGAGTAATAATATATATTTTTTATAATTTCAATGAATTGTTAAACGATTTTATGGCTAGTAGAAAACCAGTGCCTACTGTAAAATTTGAAATCGAAGTCCCTTTTGCTTCTCCTTAGAATGTAATCGCGTCACGGTAGGAACATCTACTCCAATAGTAATGACGTGTACGGACTCACAGCATGTCTTAACTTTTTTATTTATATTACTAGCTTGGCGGTTACAGCCCTTCTGGTATAAAAGGCTGTCGGGGCTCATAGACTTCAGAAAACGACCGACCTAAAGCATATATATTTTTTTACAACGAATATCCTATCCTTCAAATCGAAATGTATGCCTGCTCCGTGGGAAAAATAGACCGGAAGATGACACTTGCGATGCGAACTACTAATAAACGCTACCGACAGTAACAATGTTTAAATTAAGCACGTAATATGAAACTCTTTATTTAGTGTCTCAATGTTTTACGACGCAATTTTGTTCAAGACATCACCACAATAAGGTACGGCGAGGGCTTAAACGCCGGACCCTACTTAGAAGTTTCCCACGCTCAGAACCGATTCCAAATGTGGGTTAACGATGCTTATAGAAACTACGAGGAGAACGAAGTCGCCCAGTCAATGTCAATGACCGTGACATTCAGATGTACCGGAGGCACAACCAATACTCTGGTTCGTAATTATAATTTGGATAAATTAATTACTAGAATCTATATTGTATTGGGCTTCTTGTGAGCCCGCACGGGTAGGTACCACCACCCTGAATATTTCTTCCGTGAAACAGTAAAGAGCTTCGTATTGAAGAGTCTGGCAGCCGCTGTACTATAAAAACGGAGGCTTAAAAACTCACGTCACGAAGTGGGTGGTGAAAGTTACGTTGTTGATGAGCTCTTCCATCAATCTAGGCAATAATAAAGATTTACGGTTTTCACGAAACATAGTCACGTGGTTTTTTTAATTTTCATTATAATAATATTACTTCCGAGCATTCGGATATTTTACAGTTTTAGTGGTCTTGAACGACCAATGCGTCAAATTCAATGAAATCAAACGAAAACAAACGCGACGTTTGAATACAGTAAAAGCTCTTTATTCGCTGGGTATATATTATGTTCCTTATATGTTGCGAATACAAAAACCGTGAATAGTGAAAACATGACTGGAGGAGGCGCAAATAATGAGCTTTTACTGTAGGTATTTAAAATTTCAATTCCTTTAAAAAATCATTGAAAGACCTCACGACCCTATATAGGGTATAGTTTAATTAAAACCGATATGTCTGTATTTATAGTACATATGTAAAATATCGATTGAATCTACATAAAACACCTGTAATTACTATTAGTGTTATCGACCCTCGTAAAACCTATTGACGATAATCCATTTACAGGTGTTTTTGATAAACGTGATCGATACTAATAACAATGCACCACAGTTCAGGCCAAATGACAAATTTGAATACGTTATAACGACACCTCTCGCTCCCGGCTTCCTTGTAACGGGCTGCTTCAATAACATTGTCGTCAGAGACATAGACCTTACAACGCAAAGAATAGATTTCGGAATCGAAGAAAATCCATATATTGACATCGCATATGATTCCTCGCTTTCCACAACACCAAAAGAATTTAAGGCCGTTCTAAGAACTAAAACCTTCATCAGAACGATACCTGAACTTCTCACACTTAAAATTAGCGCAACGGTGAGTGTTCTATTTATATTTTTTTAAAAGCCAATTTTTAACTAAAAGCCATAGTAGATTGAAGATTTTGTCTTTTTTTATTAAGCCGAAAGTAGAACAAAAACAATAACAAGTGGTTTTTTTTTTTCAATTTTCGGGCTTTATTGAACACTTAACAGAGGTATTTCTCGGAAGTATTTCAAACACGAAAAAACGGATAGCCTATCAAAAAATCATCAAAGAAAACTTTGTGGAAAGGTTGTTAAAAGAAACACATTCCCCTTAAACTATATTAAAATTTCCTATTGTTCGTAGTAACGAAACTATTACTTACCTTGCTACAAAAGAACAGAAATGTTATCCTGATCTGTTTAAATATTCATCAACGTTCAATCATAGTCGTGACATTGACCAAGAAATATACTATCCCGTAATAATTTATGTAATCTTCGTAATAATGGGTCTACGGATTTTTGAACACAAACGAATTGGGTAACAACTATGTCAATCAAAGTTTATTTGACTTGTTTTGAATACATTTCTAATATTATGGAATTTAAATAAAATCTTAATGTTTAAAAGATTAGCAATAGTGAAAAGATTAGAACGTCTACCAGTCTTCTTTATTATGAAGAAAAGAAACAAGACCCCAAATACCTTTTATCGATTTCATGGAATATCTTTCGTAAAGGGACTGAAACCGACCGGGATTCGAATTCAGTTCTCGTAATATGTTTTATTAATAATATATCTTAACTAAGAAACCATTTGACCGAAACGGCCAATAAATAAGGCTTCATTTTTTATTGCAAGTAGACAAATGAGACATTGCCTGTATCGTTTTATAAATTTATTATAAAGGAAAGACATATGTACAGAAAGTGTCATAGATGCATTCACAATAACAGATTACTTACTTACTTAGAGAGGCTAAAAAATGTGAGCTCACACGAGCTCGTGTGAGCTTTACTGGAGGCTGGAGCTTAAGAACCTCTTGTGATTCCGCACGGGTAGGTACCACCACCCTGCCTATTTCTGCCGTGAAGCAGTAATGCGTTTCGGTTTGAAGGGTGGGGCTGCCGTTGTAACTATACTGAGACCTTAGAACTTATATCTCAAGGTGGGTGGCGCATTTACGCAGTAGATGTCTATGGGCTCCAGTAATCACTTAACAACCAGGTGGGCTGTGAGCTCGTCCATCCATCTAAGCAATAAAAAATAAATAAAAAACATGAGCTATCTGCTCGCAGCGCCCAATCTATAAATAGCCAGAGTATGGCAAATAAAATGTTATTTAAATAATTCACAGGACGTAGATTTGACTGGAGACCCTCCCAGAACAACATACGGAACGGTGCATATCAAGAGTGATCCAGAATTCGAATTCCCTGAGGAACCGGTATTCTCTCGAGCATTTTATTTGGCGAATTACGATGAAGGGAAAATTACACATGATGCTATATCTTTGAGACAAGGTTTCGATGACCAAGTCCAGTTTTCTCTAGACGGTGGTGAGTTTAAATTGAATTAACGCTCTATTTCAAACTAGACGAAGAATATATGAAAAAAAAACACCTCGCATTTTCTCGGAATGAAGAGTTGTTTGCGTCACTTTATGGTCCATAAACCACTAGTCTGTTTGTGGATTCTTTTGGTACTAAAATCGCGAACAAGTGAACGCGCCGTCGTATAGCAGATTTACCCTCGCTGTCCGGATCATATCATTTACGGTGTTAAAGTATTCTATGGATCAATCGAAGTCATAAACTATCTTAATGCGTAATTCCATCTAAATCTGTTTTTCGCTAATCAGTAAAAGATATTCCATCCATCCTCACAAGCTTTCATGTTTATGATACATACATAGTAGAAGCTGGGCCACAAAATCCACCTCGAGAATCTATTTTGGTTACCCCAAAGCATATAATCTTTATCAAAACACAAGGCAAGTTAAAATTAAACTTACTTTGGACACATATTTTTGACCTTTTCAGCGAGGAAAATGTTCTTTCTGTGGAATGAGTTCATTTTTCTACTTAACGCAAAGTATGTGTTGAGAGATTTATTCGAACTGCCTTAATTTAGTTCTTGCAAACCAAATTACATGAAAGTCGTGGGCATGTTCAAGTTGACATAATGTACATTTTCATTTCTTTTTTTTTAAATATATATTTTTGGAACGTACTATGTATTTTTATACGGCCGTCTGGTGTAGTGGTAAGTGACATGGTCACTACACAAGGGGGTCGCGGGTTCGAATCTCGCCAAGGGAAGATATTTGTATGATAAATATAAATGTCTTTTCCAGGGTTATGGATGTATATTAAATATATGTATGTGTATAATAAAAATCTTACATTTATATCCGTTATCTGGTACCTGTAACACAAGTTCTTTACGAACTTATCACGGGACCAGTTAACGTGGCGTGATTGTTAGTAAATATTTATTTATTATTATTATTTTCTAATGATTAAAATAAAATTATTCGTATCTTTGCTCCTTATTTTTTAGATTACGCAACTAATTTCCAATTGAACCAAAACGGTAACCAAATAACTTTAACTGTTAGAACACCACTATCTAATTTAGACGTGAGTCAAATTTTACTGATTGTCAAAGCCGAAAGGGAATATACGAGCGGAGCATCAGCCACGGTCATAGTGCAATTACCTGAAGGTAAAATAATATTTATTTTATAATATTATTGTATTTCTGAAAAAGATTAATAATGAGGGAAATTTACTGTTAAATGATAATATTTTACCCCTTTTTTTCTATTTCACTTTTGAAAATCTTGTGTTAAATATGAATACTAATATGAATACTATTTTGGAGTTTTGGAGTGGATTGAATTACATACTTATTGGCTAAACGTGTGAATCGTAAAATACTAGGAAGTTTCTCTTCAATATCTATCATATTAACAAAGATAACATCAATACGTAAAGATATGGTTAGTTGTATGTTCTTAGAATAAATACATTTTGATCACGGTTCTAGACAAGCGATTTTAAGACCCATCTGGTACAGTTAGTGGCGAGTGGAGCTCATTAGCACCACAAAAAAGAACCATTTTGAACAACATCATAGTATTTAATTGGTATGAACGTCTTCAAAAAGGCAATAAGAGAGGCAGAAATGTCAATTTTGGAAATGAACGCGCCGAGCATAAATTATATATCAACTCTCAAAAGAATGAGTGTGAAAGATTATTTTTATTTTGCTTTATTAAAATCAAATCCTAAGGATTTTATAAGGATTTGAGTTTTAATTCATTAATAATATTAAAAAGGAATCTTTCAATAAGCTGACAAAACTCAGGAAACTAACCGTTGAGTTCGGCTCGAACTAGTTTTTGCTACTGAATTATAATTTACAAACAAAGAAAAATTTATATAAAGTAAAAGATATAATGAGTGGAAACTATAAATATAAAATATACACCATGGTTTTAAAATATATAAATAGATAATTTTAATGAAAATGTAATGGATAGCTCAAACAAAAAAAAAACAAATATTATCGAAAAGCCTGCAGTCAGATTGTAATTGGTTTTCCAACTACTACACTACTACTACACGAAATAGGTAATTATAGAAGATCACAATGTATATGCCATTTTTAATTTAATTTCTAGTCATTACTTTTATGCGTCTTTACTTTACGTTTTTATTTCAGATATTTAAATGTTTATTGTACAAACTAAATGAGTATCTAGTGCTTTACAACTTAAATCTTGCTTGTGATCACGGATGTTAGGAAAATTAAAGTTCTAAAGCATTCTAAACGCCATAAATGCGGCCCCGAATTGTTTTCCCAAATAATGGCTACGAATCGTGGAAACCACAGAAAATACCTTACACTTCCGTCACTTAAAGTTTTACCGAAACTTTTAACATCGCTTTACTGATTATCCGTTAAATTTACTCGAAGAAATATGAAAAGTTACATCATTAATACTTTACAGAAGTGAATTTGGAATTTGAAAGGGCTCACTATAGTGGACAGATCGAGAACAATATCTTACGGCTGTCACAGCTGACACTAATACAAGGCTTTGAAGGGTCCATTTCCGCTCGAGTTATTGGCGGTAAGTTAAGTAAACACTTCAATATTCGACATTTAAATTTTGCGGATTTCTAATCATGCATCGAATATAAAAATTAATAATTTCCTAACAAAAAAATTTTATTTTAATGATCGCATTATAAAAATTACGCTTATTCAAATAAATTAACTATATCTAATAGAATAGCTGAGAATTAATGCTAATTCATCCTTTATTTTATATATTTTTTTTTCTTTTCTTTCTTTTTACAGAACACGCATCATACTTTAGCGTTACAGTACAAGGAAATTCTGTGACAATAACAATGGCCCCTCTAACAGAAAATATTATTCGAGACAACAACTTTATTTATTTAGAAGTCATAGTTTCGGCAGAGCGTGGCTTAGGCTCTGCGGTTGTTACATTAGAAATTATAAAGGATGATAATACGACACCAGTTTTTAGTAGTAGAATTTACACGGGAAATTATGATGTCGTCAATGGACTAAACATAGAGCCTATATATTTCGTCCAAGGACATGATGATTCAGTATCATTGAAATTAGATGGAGGTAATTTTGAAATCATAGTTTTATTCTTAAAATAGTAAGCAACAACTTCGCAATTTAGAAAAAATATTCATATATCTATAATAATAATAATATATTTTGTTCATATGTACATTACGAAAACTACATGTTCTGTTTTTTTATTTTTTATTGCTTAGTTGGGTGGACGAGCTCACAGCCCACCTGGTGTTAAGTGGTTACTGGAGCCCATAGACATCTACGACGTAAATGCGCCACCCACCTTGAGATATAAGTTCTAAGGTCTCAGTATAGTTACGACAGCTGCCCCACCCTTTAAACCGAAACACATTACTGCATCACGGCAGGAATAGGCAGGGTGGTGGTACCTACCCGTGAGGACTCACAAGAGGTCCTACCACCAGTGCTTTGTACAAATAATTTGATTAAATATTCATATTATATTCATTTATTGTAGATTTCTCTGAATTGTTTGAAGTAGAAAGAGACGGTGCTATCATAAAGATTACTTCTTCAGCGCTGCCAGTAGAAATACAAAGCCGATCAAATTTAATTCTCTCATTAGAAGCAACTAAACCAAGAACTGTTGGAGCGAATGCAGCGATTGTAATCAATCTTCCTGAAGGTAATTTACCTTTCATTATTTTTATTACTGTATTTAATCATGTTGAATCATTTTATCTACTGATTAAATTTCGATAAGTTTTTCTATATTTATGTTATTAGAAGACGTCATGTATATTTTTAAAGAAAGATAATTGATTTATAATGTTTTGTTTTTATGTATTTAATTTTGGATTGTATTGATAGTATACGTGATAATAAAGTTAATTTTATTAAGAAAATTAAGCATACATTTTCTAAATAAATGATATTATCGCTACCAGTTTTTAAAGATAAATTTTAGAATTTTATAATAATAATATAACAAAATTTATATGACGTCTACCGATTAAAATTTTTTTTTTTTGAATTTATAAAAGTTCTCAGGACCATAAAAATCGTTCATACATTACAGTAATAAAAAACAATGAAATGAAATGCTAATTTACGACCTTCCTCTAGCTACAACGAAAACCACAGTCATTATTTATTAGGAAGCATAGCTCCTACAAGTGTACGGTAAGCCAATGTCTCGAAAAAGATGACTCTCTGTTATGAGCTATTACTTATGTCGCTTTTCTCGTAACCTGTATTTGCTCCTTCAAACTCTTTTATTCGTATTATTGTACCTCTATAAATCTTCAGTGAAGTTGGTTTATTCGGCTCGAATGGCTTAAGGAAGGACCTTTCCTTTGCTTTTTTTTTTCCAATGGTCTCCCCACTACAGCAAGAGAATTGATTTTCGAAGAGTCTACTTATAAGGGAACGTTGCAAGATAATATTTTAACGCTCGAAACAATTGTATTGAGCGTCGGTTACCAAGACGATGTCAGCTTCAATCTTGTAGGGGGTGAGTTTATTTTTGGTGTTTTATTATTATTATGGATATTTTTTTTTTCTCAGCTAATGCTGGTAAGTATGAACCTAGCACGGGCTTACGCCAAGTGAGTTGGTTCATTGTGTAGTGTTGTAGGGGTTTGAGTAGTGGATGTAAGGAATCGTCGCACTATGGAACAGGTGTCGATTATTACAGATTTTATTATTATTATTATTCTTATTATTACAAACACTTAAGTCGTTTAATATTTTAAACACCTACCACATACATTTTTGCTATATCTGCTGTACATTAAAGTTAATATTGTTTTATAAGCTGTATTTTTTTTCTAATTCTAAATACTTCATGTATTTCTAAATTAGTTTAAATTGAATTAATCATTATTTACATTATTTTGTATTTCATAAATTTTTATTCAGCATTCATACATATTTTGTGACGACTATCCTCCACCAATAGATACTAAAAATGAACATCCTCCCCGATATTATGTTTCCAGAATACAAAGACTACTTCGCAACGTCGAACGTACAAAACCGTGTAGCACTTAGCCTGTTACGGCAGTTTCCGGAGAGTGTTATTTTGGCAAACAGTCTCATCTTATTGACCCTCGAAGCGACCGGTCAAAATGCGGTAACAACCACAACGAACGTACTGCTGGAAATAATAAAGGAAGACGTAACGACGCCCTTATTTAGCAGAAAAATTTACTATGGCTCTTATATTGGAACCCAGACCTTGGATATAGAGAATATAAATTTGGTACAGGGATTTGATGATACTGTAACGTTTAGGATTGAAGGAGGTAAATTTGAGAATAACTAAAGATGCGTACGTAAGCTTAGAAATCAATTGTAATATTATTTGGTAGTTTTGACTCAGTTTAAACTATTGTCCAAATATATATTTTTAAATAAAGTAGCATTACAATAAATTAATAATTTCAATAGAGTAAGCCAGCTACTTTTTTGAAAGTAACTCGAGATGTTTCAACACATGATTACTTCGCAGCGAAGCTGGTACCTACCCAAACAAGTCTAAAATACCATTTACCAGATTTTTGTTATGAGTATTAATAAGTACGTATTTGTTTAGATATAATAGTACCTATCTGTGAGGTTTGAGCGCTAGAGCTATCTCTCAATACAAGTACGTATATTCGTACTGGGCACCTTAACCTTTAGGCTAGGACCAATTAAACTGATTTTAATCATGCGTAGGACTAACGTGTGGAAACTCATAAAAAAAGTTATTCCATTTAATTTAAATCTACGTAACGAGGTCTACAATAATTACTTTTCTTTTTACAGAACATTCACAATTCTTTGCGGTCAGCAATATAGGGAACAATGTCGTACTGTCGCTCCGTTCGCAGATTCCCTCAGATGTCATTTACAGCGAAAAAGTGTTTTCGTTCAATGTTATTGCGAACAAAGCACTCACTGTGGGCGCTAATGCTGCGATTTTAATTAGATTTCCAGCAGGTAATTCATATAAATATAATGACATGGAATATTCTATTGAACTTAATAAAATAATAAAAGACTTAATTGCGTTTTCTGTATGTACAATATTAAGAAAACAACAGTTAAAGCCTTTATTGTCCACAATTTAGACGGTATTATAGAATTAACTATAACTGAACTCCTCTTTTTTCTCAATGACAGAGAGTTCAGTCAATCTATATAAGAAAAATACATTTTCTAAACTAAAAATTTTTATATAAAAATTACATAAAAAAGGTTTTTCTTTACATAAATTTACTTGAACATTGGATGTTAGGTATTTTCATGATTTATGCCAAATTTTATATTATTAAGTATTACAGTCTGTGTACTCGATACATTTTCCTTATGAACACTTCCTTTTTGCCTCAGCTTGTGAACTTGATACATTTTCTTTATGAATACTTCACTTTCGCTTCGCGCACTTTACCTGTGATGGCTTCGTTGGTCTAGTACTTAAAAAGCTCGGGTACTTTGCCAAAGATCAAATTTCGAGTCAAAGTCAGTAGTAATTTAACAGTGTCAGAGCTTATTCTTGCCTCGTATGTGGGTTTTCCATGGCATAGGGAAACCCGCTAGCTTGGGGCCACTGAATAACGAACGTTTAACTTTACTAACGCTATTGTACGATTCTTTAGAAAAAAAGGTTATAACAACCTTTTTTTTTTCTAATTTTCATACAATCATAAAAAGTTTAACGGTGTCCGAAAAGGTTAATATTAACAGATGATTACTGGATTAAGACTGTTAATCTTTTTGATAATCCCCAGAGAGGTTTTAAATAAATTCTGAAGTGACTGTATTTTCATTGAAAAGTTTTCTGTACTTCAACTAAGCAATTACAATTCTCTACGTTCAAATCCTCCATATTTTTATTTACAAATCTCTTAATAAGTAAATATAAATATTTCCACGTTTGGCCGATTCAAAGATTATTCAATTTTCTAACGTTAGAACTTCGTGATCACGCATAATACGTCTTGATGGATGATGATCGCGCCATAAATTGAATTTTATTGATTATCATTCAATCCTTTTCAGAACTGACTGATTCTGCTGTAATGAGGTTCTCTCGTAGTACATATGTTGGTAGTTTGGAAAATGAAAGATTATCTCCTGAAAATATAGTGTTGGATACTGGTTACGCTGATGATACTCAATTTGTACTTACTGGAGGTAAGTAATTAAAAAAAATGAGTTACATATTTACGAATACTAGGATATTTAATGACCATTTTTTTAATGTTTTTCGAAAGGACTTGTATTAGAATAGAAAACAGTGAAAGTCAATGCCTTCAATCACACCGCAAAATGTTTTTCTAAATAAAATAATTCAAGTTAACTTGTATTTCACACCAGTAAAGCACAAATATATTTCGACGCTTGAAAGGCAAACGTGACTAAGCGACAATGCGTGAACTTTACAATAGACTAATTTCAAGTTGAATTACCTGAAAACAAAATTTATTTTAACGAATCTAGCTGTAGTAGAATCTAGCTAGTAGCTGTAGGATTGAAATTATTTTAATAGACCTAGAAATTTTTTTTTTTTGCGCATCGAATATGGTTATTGCCTGTCATTTATGTACAAAGCAGTTATTGTCGCTTAGTCATGTTTGCTTTTCAAGCGTCGATTTGTTTATTCTTGAATAATATTTGAAATGAATATATTTTAACTATGTTTTCATTTTCAAAACTTTCCAGAATACGAATCATATTTCGCAATAGCGAATCGTGAAAATACACTAACTGTATCTTTAATAAGTCCATTACCATCACAAGTGATGGAAGCAAACGATTTCTTGGTACTAGAAATAGAAGCATCGAGAGACCGAGCTATTTCGGCGACTACGAGCGCCATAATACATATTATAAGACAAGAAATAATTCATCCTGTATTCAGTGAAGCATATTATAGAGGCGTTTACACGGAAACGAGCGGTCTAGAGATCGATGGAGCGATCTCGTTATCGTCAGGCTATGATGATACAGTCACTTTTAAATTGGAAGGAGGTTAATGTTTTATAATATTATATTATTTTAAATTATGCATAATGTTTCTATTACAGCCATTTTGACGAGCTGCTGCTGATAAAGGACCCTGTTAGTTTCTGTATCACAGGGTCCGGGTTTGATTCCCTGTTGGAATCAATATATTTGAATGATATTAGGAAACACATGTATCATTTAGCTAAAGACAGTTTAGATAAAGATTTTACAGTTTCAAATTGTCAGGACTGTCCCGTTACCAGTGGCAGATTTACTATAAAAATATATTTTAATTGATTTTGAAGCCATCGTGGCCTAAAGGATAAGCGGTGCATTCGTATCGAGCGATGCAACGGTGTTCGAATCCCGCAGACGGGTACCATCATTTTCTAATAAAATACGTAATTAACAACTGTTCAGGACTGACTTCCACGGGAAAGGAATAACATCGTGCAATTAAAATCAAACTCGCAAAATTATAATTTGCGTAATTACTGGTGGCAAGACGTCTTATGAGTCCGCACGAGTAGGTACCATCACCCTGCCTATTTCTGCCGTGAAGCAGTAATGCGTTTCGGCTTGAAGCGTGGGACAGTCGTTGTACTATAGTGAGACCTTAGAACTCATATCTCAAGGTGGGTGGCGGCATAACACCAGGTGGGCCGTGAGCGTCTACTCAACAAAGAGTGTAATTCCACTTGTCGATAAAGCCTCTTTCACAAATCGTTAGTAGACATTGGGTCTACGGAAGGATTTCGGCTTTCTAGAGCTTATAATAATATATGTAAGCTCTTCTGAAGATTATTTGAAATGATGTCATTATTAAATTAAAAAATTACCTTAAAACCGTTCGCCTTAGAATTAGACTATGCCCATACTCTAAGTACTACCTGGAATCACCGCGCCCATTCGCAGTACGTTCCCAAAGAAATTTTTGTCAGATACCATCCGTCACTGAAATCTTTTGAATTCTAAGGTGTTTTTTAGGCATTACGACGAGTCCTTCTTCAAATGAAATTTGAAAAGAGCCCTAAATAGTGCTCTCAACTGTGCGCTCGCTATTGTTCATGTCCTTGAGCATCGGTGACCATTCAGTATTAGGTATACCGTACGCTGGCCTGTCTAATGAGACATTAAAATACTAACAATAGTAAATGTGCATATACCCAAATCATTACGTTCCCTTATTGAAAACTCTGATAAGGTAAAACCTTCTTTTTTTTCAGAATCCGCAAGATGGTTTACAATAACGCAAAATAACAATTTGGCTAATGTTGCTCTGCTCACCACCATACCACAAAGTGTTTTAAATGAAAATACCCAATTGCTATTCTCTGTGGTTGCTGCCAAGCCTAACGCTATTTCAGGCAGAGCCATTTTATCCATTGACCTACCAAGAGGTACGATGACGACCGAAGTTCTTAGAAAAAAGCTTCTTGGAATAGGGATTAGGAAAATAATTTGAAAGTGCTTATAATTAAATTAATTGTATGCATTTACTTTTAAGTAGCTTGAACAAAAATGGTAATATAAAATAAAATATTAGAATATATAAGATTTCAAAAGAGTGCGATCTTCTAACAATTTAGCCATATATAATTTGTCATGGCAATTAAGCCACCAGTTAAATAAAACTATTAAAATAATTAAAGTTAAAAATAAGTGACTTAAAGATTACAATTAGATAAACATATTCGAACCTCTGATACATTCGAACCTCTATGAATATGCTATGTATATCATTTATTAACTTTGAATTCCTTACAGACTCCTCAGAGGTATCAGTGTTAAGATTCGCGCAGAATAGCTACATAGCTTTTCTTCAAAATGGAGTCCTCGAATCACCGAATATAAGTCTCGAAAATTCTGACCAGCCAGCAACCATAAATATCATTGGAGGTTTATATTTTCATAAATAATAATTAATTTAAGTAATTTAATGAAAGTATATTTACAATGAACTAATTATGACGAGATAATGGAACATATATATTGCTTTCAGATTATGAATCCTATTTTCGAATTATACAGGAATCTAATGTAATAAGACTAACATTAGTGAATGATTTACCTATTGATCTAATCAACGATAATAATTTCATCGTTCTAAACTTGAAAGCGTCTTATCTCAACGCGATCAGTGGTTATGCAACTATTATTATAGACATTATTACGGATTCTGTCAGCAAAACCCCCGTGTTTAGTGAAGCTTACTACTTCGGCGAATACTCTGAACAAACTGGATTAGTGTTCGAGCATACGATACGGTTGATACAAGGATTTGATGAAAATGTTTCGTTTACGTTATCGGGCGGTAAGTACCTTATGTTTTGTTGAACTGTCTTCCGAAATTGAAAGTAATGTTTGTGTAGAGCGTGGACTGTAATTTGGGCTGGTCGCTTCAATAATTATATTATATATTCAGAGAGAAGGTTATTTTTATTTTATTTTAATTTAGTTACAACACGTGCACGTACGACCTGAATTGTTGATTGACTTACAATTATTATTTATTTATTTTTCTTTTTATTTAAATAAATGAATAAATATTTACTAACAATCACGCCACGTTAACTGGTCCCGTGATAAGTTCGTAAAGAACTTGTGTTACAGGTACCAGATAACGGAAATAAATGTAAGATTTTTATTATACAAGTACATATATTTAATATACATCCATAACCCTGGAAAAGACATTTATATTTATCATACAAATATCCTCCCTTGGCGGGATTCGAACCCGCTACCCCCTTGTGTAGTGACCATGTCACTTACCACTACACCAGATGGCCGTTACAACGACAATGTTGTCAAAATTATTATTCTATTTCAAAATTCAAAAAATAGTTATACAAAGTATATGTTTAAAATTGCTCTAAACAATGTTTTATTTTTATCAATTTCTTAATAAATTGCAGATGACGCACAATGGTTTAGATTAGTGCAAATCGGGCCTAACAATCATGCACTGTCAGTTGTGGAAGGCGACCTGCGGATAAGAGACAAATGCAAATTGCTTTTCAATGTGGTCGCAACTAAAGCAGGCTCTTTGGATGGACAAGTTGCTGTTGTTATTTCATTAAAAGGTGCTAGAGAAATAGAATCGTATTAATCGTAAACGTATGAAACATTTTTAATGTATTTAAAATACAAGCTTGTAATATTTTATCGAAATTATTTCTATAACTTTTCCAGACTATACAACAACCACAACGATTCGGTTTACTCGAGACTTTTACAAGGGAGCTATTGACGGAAACACTCTAGCATTAAATGCTATAAGTTTGGAAGGGTACTCATCAGAAGTAACTTATTCACTAATTGGAGGTTAGGGGTCTGAATTCTTTCAAAGCTTACTAATGATTTGTGCTAAAATGTACTTAAATAATTAGACAAATTTTATTTATTTTAGACTATGCTGAATACTTCCAATTAAATAACCAAAATGGGGTGTTCACGTTACACTTGGGAACGAATCTACCAGATAGCGTCACATCATCCAACAATGTATTGGTGTTAACTGTAGAGGCGCAACTGAAGAATTTGCGCACTCACACAACGGTTGTTTTAGAAATAATTACTAAAACTGATGAGTCGGTCAGTATTTTGAAATTTGAAGAAACATATTATCTTGGTTCTTATTCAAATGATGGAGGACTGAATTTTGAACACGACATGAGAGTTACAACAAATCTTGAAGATATTTCGTTTGACCTTAACGGAGGTACATGTGAATATCATATTTCTTTTATAATATCATATTTATTTCCAGCTCCAACAGTATCCTGAGCATGATCGCAAGCAGGCTGGACTGTGTATACATGGGTCGCTGTGGTGCCATCTCCCATGGGATGTTACGACAGTAATTCATTGTGATGTAAAATGATGTATAACTACTAACATAGGTCTAAGTCTTATTAACAATTTATATGAGTCATGGTTACTTGCAATAAAAACATTATTATTATTATATAGTCATTTCTTAGTAATTAAAAAAAAAACACTATGACGTTATTTTTAATCACGTAACTAATAAATCAATGCGAACATCGCATTTTGTTTCAGACAATGCACAATGGTTCGGCTTGGTCCAAAATCAAAATTCAGTTTCATTGAAGCTAAAGACTCCGATACCTTCGGCAGTCATCGCCAACAACCGAAAACTAGTTTTCACTCTCACTGCACAAAGACCTGGCAGTGCCTTAGCAAGTGCCACCGTAATTATTTCTTTAGTCGATGGTAAGTTCAATTCAAATTTTTTTTTAAAAGGTGTCGGACTGCTACTTGGAATTCACTATCAAAATTTTCTTAATATATTGTGTGTCCATTTAAGTCCTTCAAAAATGATTGGTTACAGAATACACCGATGGAATGAGTCTCCTCGGATTTGAGAGGGTCACATACGTGGGATCCATAGAAGACAACACTGTAGCTCTGGACTCAATAGCTTTGACGGAAGGCTTCTCAACCAGCGTTTCCTTTACTTTGTTTGGCGGTAATGTGTTCATCAATATGTAGGTACATTAATTACCATTTTGTATGACACTCTAAACTACGTTAAATTTTCAGAACTCGTCGATTTCTTCACCGTGACGGCGTCTGGTTCGACTGTAACAATCGGGCTCCATAGGACCATCCCAGAAGATTTGATCCCCGCTAACCGAGTTATTGTCCTAGAGCTCCGAGCTTCAGCCCCACAAGCCGTGTCAGCTTACACTACTATCGTTCTTACAATCGCTAGGGATGAGGATTCGGCAGCTCCAGTCAACGATCTTGTTTTTGCTTCACCACATTATACTGGATCGTATAGCGAAATGAGTGGTTTGGTATTCGAAACTCCCATCTCTTTGTCTCAGGGATACGATGCCGCAGTTCAATTTTCATTAGAAGGAGGTAAGAATCATATAAACTAAGATGGGTTGAGCTTTTTGCCTCCACTCATGGCTAATTCTTTTGATTCCAGATAATGCGCAATGGTTTAGCCTGATCCAAAATCAAAATTCAGTTTCGTTGACATTAAGGACTCCAATACCGACAGCAGTTATTGCTAACAACCGTAAACTCATTTTCTCTGTCGCTGCACAAAGACCTGGCAGTATCACGATAAGAACCACAATCATCATTTCCCTGATCGACGGTAAGTAAAAAAGTATTTGTTTACTTTAAACAAATCAATACTCTCTTAATTTTATTCAGACCACATTATTAATATGGGGGAATGGAATGTTCAGCTTCTTAAAGATTTAAATTTCATATTTCAGAACCCAGTGATGGAATGAGTCTCCTCGGATTTGAGAGGGTCACATACGTGGGATCCATAGAAGACAACACTGTAGCTCTGGACTCAATAGCTTTGACGGAAGGCTTCTCAACCAGCGTTTCCTTTACTTTGTTTGGCGGTAATGTGTCCATCAATATGTAGGTACATTAATTACCATTTTGTATGACACTCTAAACTACGTTAAATTTTCAGAACTCGTCGATTTCTTCACCGTGACGGCGTCTGGTTCGACTGTAACAATCGGGCTCCATAGGACCATCCCAGAAGATTTGATCCCTACTAACCGAGTTATTGTCCTAGAGCTCCGAGCTTCAGCCCCACAAGCCGTGTCAGCTTACACTACTATCGTTCTTACAATCGCTAGGGATGAGGATTTGACAGCTCCAGTCAACGATCTTGTTTTTGCTTCACCACATTATACTGGATCGTATAGCGAAATGAGTGGTTTGGTATTCGAAACTCCCATCTCTTTGTCTCAGGGATACGATGCCGCAGTTCAATTTTCATTAGAAGGAGGTAAGAATCATATAAACCAAGATAGGGTTGAGCTTTTTGCCTCCACTCATGGCTAATTCTTTTGATTCCAGATAATGCGCAATGGTTTAACCTGATCCAAAATCAAAATTCAGTTTCGTTGACATTAAGGACTCCAATACCGACAGCAGTTATTGCTAACAACCGTAAACTCATTTTCTCTGTCGCTGCACAAAGACCTGGCAGTATCACGATAAGAACCACAATCATCATTTCCCTGATCGACGGTAAGTAAAAAAGTATTTGTTTACTTTAAACAAATCAATTTCAGACTACATTTTTAATATGGTGAAATTGAATGTTCAGCTTCGTAAAGATTTAAATTTCATATTTCAGAACCCAGTGATGGAATGAGTCTCCTCGGATTTGAGAGGGTCACATACGTGGGATCCATAGAAGACAACACTGTAGCTCTGGACTCAATAGCTTTGACGGAAGGCTTCTCAACCAGCGTTTCCTTTACTTTGTTTGGCGGTAATGTGTCCATCAATATGTAGGTACATTATTTACCATTTTGTATGACACTCTAAACTACGTTAAATTTTCAGAACTCGTTGATTTCTTCACCGTGACGGCGTCTGGTTCGACTGTAACAATCGGGCTCCATAGGACCATCCCAGAAGATTTGATCCCTACTAACCGAGTTATTGTCCTAGAGCTCCGAGCTTCAGCCCCACAAGCCGTGTCAGCTTACACTACTATCGTTCTTACAATCGCTAGGGATGAGGATTCGGCAGCTCCAGTCAACGATCTTGTTTTTGCTTCACCACATTATACTGGATCGTATAGCGAAATGAGTGGTTTGGTATTCGAAACTCCCATCTCTTTGTCTCAGGGATACGATGCCGCAGTTCAATTTTCATTAGAAGGAGGTAAGAATCATATAAACTAAGATGGGTTGAGCTTTTTGCCTCCACTCATGGCTAATTCTTTTGATTCCAGATAATGCGCAATGGTTTAGCCTGATCCAAAATCAAAATTCAGTTTCGTTGACATTAAGGACTCCAATACCGACAGCAGTTATTGCTAACAACCGTAAACTCATTTTCTCTGTCGCTGCACAAAGACCTGGCAGTATCACGATAAGAACCACAATCATCATTTCCCTGATCGACGGTAAGTAAAAAAGTATTTGTTTACTTTAAACAAATCAATACTCTCTTAATTTTATTCAGACCACATTATTAATATGGGGGAATGGAATGTTCAGCTTCTTAAAGATTTAAATTTCATATTTCAGAACCCAGTGATGGAATGAGTCTCCTCGGATTTGAGAGGGTCACATACGTGGGATCCATAGAAGATAACACTGTAGCTCTGGACTCAATAGCTTTGACGGAAGGCTTCTCAACCAGCGTTTCCTTTACTTTGTTTGGCGGTAATGTGTCCATCAATATGTAGGTACACTATTTACCATTTTGTATGACACTCTAAGCTACGTTAAACTTTCAGAACTCGTCGATTTCTTCACCGTGACGGCGTCTGGTTCGACTGTAACAATCGGGCTACATAGGACCATCCCAGAAGATTTGATCCCTACTAACCGAGTTATTGTCCTAGAGCTCCGAGCTTCAGCCCCACAAGCCGTGTCAGCTTACACTACTATCGTTCTTACAATCGCTAGGGATGAGGATTCGACAGCTCCAGTCAACGATCTTGTTTTTGCTTCACCACATTATACTGGATCGTATAGCGAAATGAGTGGTTTGGTATTCGAAACTCCCATCTCTTTGTCTCAGGGATACGATGCCGCAGTTCAATTTTCATTAGAAGGAGGTAAGAATCATATAAACCAAGATAGGGTTGAGCTTTTTGCCTCCTCTCATGGCTAATTCTTTTGATTCCAGATAATGCGCAATGGTTTAACCTGATCCAAAATCAAAATTCAGTTTCGTTGACATTAAGGACTCCAATACCGACAGCAGTTATTGCTAACAACCGTAAACTCATTTTCTCTGTCGCTGCACAAAGACCTGGCAGTATCACGATAAGAACCACAATCATCATTTCCCTGATCGACGGTAAGTAAAAAAGTATTTGTTTACTTTAAACAAATCAATACTCTCTTAATTTTATTCAGACCACATTTTTAATATGGTGAAATTGAATGTTCAGCTTCTTAAAGATTTAAATTTCATATTTCAGAACCCAGTGATGGAATGAATCTCCTCGGATTTGAGAGGGTCACATACGTGGGATCCATAGAAGACAACACTGTAGCTCTGGACTCAATAGCTTTGACGGAAGGCTTCTCAACCAGCGTTTCCTTTACTTTGTTTGGCGGTAATGTGTCCATCAATATGTAGGTACATTAATTACCATTTTGTATGACACTCTAAACTACGTTAAATTTTCAGAACTCGTCGATTTCTTCACCGTGACGGCGTCTGGTTCGACTGTAACAATCGGGCTCCATAGGACCATCCCAGAAGATTTGATCCCCGCTAACCGAGTTATTGTCCTAGAGCTCCGAGCTTCAGCCCCACAAGCCGTGTCAGCTTACACTACTATCGTTCTTACAATCGCTAGGGATGAGGATTCAGGAGCTCCAGTCAACGATCTTGTTTTTGATTCACCACATTATACTGGATCATATACCGAAATAAACGGCTTAGTGTTTGATACGCCAATCTCTTTATCTCGGGGTTATGATGAAATGGTTATTTTTTATTTGGAAGGAGGTATGAACAAGAAAAACGAATTTATGTAATTTAGTTCATTCGGTTTTCAGTATAATAAATGTGTTTAATTTCAGATAATACGCAATGGTTCAACCTGGTAAAAAAAGAGAATATTATTTCCCTAACATTAGCGATGCCGATACCCTCAACGGTCCTCGCAAACAACCGAAAACTAATTTTTAATATCGCAGCACAAAGACCTGGCAGTGTCACCGCGAGGGCCACAATCATCATTTTATTATTAGAGGGTAAATTAATCTGTTTCTTCTCAACAATTTACATTATATTTTTCAGTGAATTTAGTTGATGACGTATTGTTTGATTTGAAAACTAATGATCAAAAATATATAATGCTTTTATTAAATCTACCTCTGAATGTAAATAAATCACTTGTTACTCGAAAATTTATAAACAAAATGTAATGCTATGTTAAATATAAAAATACTACGCGCTTTATGAAAACTAAATTCAATAAAATGTTCAATAAAGGAATTGTGAGGTCATGAAATTAATAAAAATGGAACGCTTTTCAAAATAACATGCACTTCATATTCATATCCAAATTATCGCGACAGTTGAGATTCTTATGCAACGATATTATCTTCAGTAAATTCTTAGATAGCGTTTTATATACTTACAGCTTTTGTATTGTACAGACCTGTTGTTTTAAATAATATTGTTTTTTTTCAGGGTTTTTTTCTTTTTTCTTTCTAATAATGACTGTGGTTTTCGGTTTCGTACTAGGGCTTGGATAGTTTCTATATATAAATCGATTTTTATGATGTACGAAATATTTCAGGTGAAGAGGTACCATCAAATGAATATTTCGATAAAGTTCTTTATGAGGGTCTGATTCAGGGAAATATTGTGCGGCACGAGCAGATAAATGTTTTTGGGTTTCTCGGAGAGAACATTCGATTGATTGGAGGTTAGTAACAGTTCTTCAACTCAAAACACAAACTAATGTCTTTGCGGAGGTCATAAATAAACGAAGAAATTCTTAGTAACATATTAATTAAATCAGTATTTGCGTAATGTTTTGTGCCTGATTATGAACGAATATTGCTCTATGTTTTGACAATTTATTTATGACGGGCCGCCTGTCTGACCTCAACTCTCCTTGGGAATGCTTTTGTTGACCTTGAGCCTAGTTGTGTTGGCTTTGGTCAGGCATGGATAGATTGAGTGTAAAACGATATGTTTAAGAGGGGATTGAGCGAAGAAATGGTATATGATGGAGGAGTATGGAAGGAGAAAACATGTTGCGCCGACCCCAGGTGACTGGGAGAAGGGCAGGAGAATGATGATAATGATATGAACAAATGTGTTTAATACTAAAACAAGAGCTGTGAAGTTATTAATAACAATGAGATAAAACAAACATTTGTTTAATTTAAAGTATCAATTGAACTAACACACCGGCAGCTTGTTTTAGTTTAGGAGTGTCGATGCTAATGTTTCTATTCGGCTCAAAAAAATTATAAGAAAAAGCCGATAGCAATATGGTCTCTATGATACCGATAACAATATGCCTCTTATGGTTAGTGGAATTTTGGCTGAATATGACGACGACGATTGGTAATTCGTAAATCTTATTTCACCTTATACAGAGTATGCAAGTCTGTTCGGCGCGAACGTTAACAATGGTGTCATCACTATTCAGTTATCCGGATCGATACCAGTGCCGACTGACGTCACACTCATAGCTCTAGAACTACATGCCTTAAGCGCAAGATCAGTGCTACTACTCACAGTGGAATCTACAGGTAAAATACGCAATTATGAACACTAAAGAAATACTTAATGCGATAGAATAAGTAATAGTCCTGGCGATTATGGGTGGTTGGGCAGGCAAGGGCGGGTTCTAGAATAATGGGTTCCGGTTTTTAGATTACGTAATAGCGAAAATTCAAATACATTTGAATATTCCAATCACAGAAATAAATCAAGTATTTTTGTGGTTCCAACTCATGTCTCAATGTAAGCGTCTGTAGGTATATGTACGTACATACTGCGGCCATCAAAAACTGTCTATACTAATACTGTACGTTAAGATGAACTATAAAAAAAGACAAAAGAAGTGCCTTACTCGTCCAGGATTAGCACCCTATTCTAATTTTAAAATGATTAGTACGTCGTTTTGAACATTATCAAACTGTATTACTGTAAAATATCGTATGAAAATATGATCAGCGGTTCCCTGGTTTATTGTGAACATCTCGTTTAAAAAAAAAGAGAACACCAAATTTTTTAAATAATTACATATTTTGCATTTATATGTCAAGTACATTCAATTCAATTTCCAAGCTATCTATCAAATTTTGAACAAAGGAAATGGCGTCACTAGTTATTTTCAACATTCAAATATCTCTAGTTTAATAAAAATATTAACCACGAATAATTTGTATTGGTGAAAGTATTTGTAGTTGATATTTACTCGTAGAAGTCCCTATCTTCATAAATAATTTCAAATTATTACCGAACTAACTTTCCGATGAAATTTAACGACATTATTATCTAAAGCATATTAAGTATAATTAAATCCAACTGTTTTTTTCGGATTAAATTAAAATTTATCATTTCTTATCTCGATTGCGTTTTAAAAATCCGGACGTGCACTCATACTAAACGGAATCTCGTGTTAAAACTTTCATATAAATTCATCAGAAAACCCGAATCCGCCTCTGGTTGTTTTCGGGTCGTCGTCCTATGCTCTGCGCGTCGAAATTACCCGGACCGGTCTCATCGGTCGTGTTCACGCAAGCGCCGATAATGGAGAAGCGGTCACCTATTCGCTCCGAACTGAAAACGGTAAGTATTGTACTTAACTTAAACCTTAAACTTAAAATGACTATTACCCACATCCTGTATTGCAGTCGTTCCCGAAAACCGAAGATATTCAGATAACCTCTACACTACTAACACCGATCACTCACATGCGCACGAATACGCAAACCCACAAGTGTAGGACGACATTTGCGAATGATTATGCAAAGTTTTCGCTGCATTCGTGGTTTTCCAAGCTGTGTCGGTTTTTTAACAGATATCAAAGCGCGCGAACCTCGAACCTTCGCGTAGTCTCCCACATATTCGCTTGCCCAGTTGCACCGACGATTGCGAAGGTAACGGACGTATACTATACGCCATTTTCATAGTTCGTGACGTCTACTGTGTAGCGTATCTTCATCAAAAAAAATCCCATAAAAACAGCATGGCTGTTAATGATGTCTGGGAAAGAATTAAAAACTCTTTTTCTCTTCAATGTTCTATTGACGAATTAAAAAGGAGGAGAAATTCGTGAGATATTCGTAAACAAGTGTAGGAGGAAGCGCAAACGGGTTCGCAAATTGAGTATGCGAACCCATTTGCACAGCCGCTAGGTTTGCGAATGAATGTTTGACGGCCCTTCACATGCGCACAAACATTCGTACAATGTACGAATATTTGCGCGCATGTCAGTGGCCGGCATAATGTAGTCAGTGCTTTTTTAACACGTTTTTATTAGCTTCATACGTATGTATGTTAGTATGTAACGGAATCTTTGAACATGATTTTGACCCCCTTCAAAACATCGGATTAACTTGAAATTTGCCAAACTTATTAAGGACCGACAACAATTCAATATTTTAAGTTTTTTTACAATAAAATCATTTTTTCTTACACTATTTTTAAGTCAAATTTATTAAAATTTATTTTCTATTTTTTAGTTGGATCTTCTATAAAAGCGTATTTTTTTAGTTTTTTTAAACTATTATTTTTGTTTTGTGTTATATAGGTACCGCCATAGATTATACACTTAGGGTACCGCGCCTTATAACAATCTCAACAGGATGCAGAAGGTGGTGACAGCTGACAGTTTGTAGATAACTGTCACCGTGCTACATTGCGGGTTAACTTTTTTTTTTGTTTAGAAAGGTGGACGGGCTCACAGCCCACCTGGTGTTAAGTGGTTACTGGAGCCCATAAATATCTACGACGTAAATGCGCCACCCACCTTGAGATATAAGTTCTAAGGTCTCAAGTATAGTTATAACGGCTGCCCCGCCCTTCAAACCGAAACGCATTACTTCTTCACGGCAGAAATAGGCAGGATGGTGGTACATACCCGCGCGGACTCACAAGAGGTCTTACCACCAGTAAAATTCTTTTATCTCAAGATGAGGCATTCATGTTGCTGTCGAACTACGCCATTGCCTAAAAAAATATTGGTATTTCAGAATACAAAACGAAAGCCTACATAATATACACTTAACAAATTAAACTTTGTTTCGGCATGTAAATGTTAAGAGAGCGTTAATTCATAACCTATTTAATTTAGGATAATCGGGATTACTGTTAACGTCACTCAGAGAAGGAATAATCTCAGTATGGGTATGCTTAGTCTGGCCATAAATACTGTTACAATTAAAAATAAACAAAATATTACATTTGAATTTGGAATCTGTCATTTTTATATGATTGCTCATTGAGTTTTTTCATTTTGACGCCAATACATTGTACAATATTTGGCGATATTAAAATGGAGTAGGGTGATAAAGAGAACCGAATCGCTGTGATTGTATTACACAAAGTAGGTATGGAGCCAAATGCAATTTTTAATACTCTCCATACGCTTGGTATTAGTAAAATGTTTGTGTGCCGGGCTATTAATAGGTGCAATGAGACCTCCTCTGTTTGTGACAGAAAAAGATCTGGCCGTCCACGTAGTGTTCATACGAAAAAGGTGTTCAAAGCAGTAAGAGAAAAAATTCGAAGAAATCCTGTCCAAAGCAAAAGATTTTATCGGGAGATGAAGATAGCGCCTAGAACCATGTCGCGTATTTTAAAAGATGTCTTAGGACTTGCAGCCTACAAGAGACGTACTGATCATTTCTTAACTGATAATTTAAAAGAGAATAGGGTGGTAAAATCGAAACAACTACTGAAGCGGTACGCAAAGGGAGGTCATAGAAAAATTTTGTTTACGGATAAGTTTTTTTTTAAAATTGAGCAACATTTTAACAAACAAAATGACCGTATTTATGCTCAAAGCTCTAAGGAAGCATCCCAATTAGTCAACAGAGTGCAACGTGGGCACTATCCGACTTCAGTGATGGTTTGGTGGGGTATTAGCTATGAAGGAGTGACTGAGCCATACTTTTGTGAAAAAGGTATCAAAACGTCGTCACAAGTGTATCAAGATACCATTCTTGAGAAGGTAGTGAAGCCCCTTAACAACACCATGTTCAAAAATCAAGAATGGTCCTTCCAGCAAGACTCGGCGCCAGGTCATAAAGCTCGGTCTACGCAGTCTTGGTTGGAAACGAACATTTCGGACTTCATCAGAGCTGAAGACTGGCCGTCGTCTAGTCCCGATCTTAATCCACTGGATTATGATTTATGGTCAGTTTTAGAGAGTACGGCTTACTCTAAACGCCATGATAATTTGGATTCCCTAAAACAATCCGTACGATTGGCAGTGAAAAATTTTCCCATGGAAAGAGTGCGTGCTTCTATTGATAACTGGCCTCAACGTTTAAAGGACTGTATTGCAGCCAATGGAGACCACTTCGAATAAGCTTTTTATACTTTAAATTGTTTTATATTTATGTATTGATGTGCCTTTGGAAAACATACAGCATTGTATTATGAAGAAGCAGTGTGTACTTAGCTTAAATTCCTTGTCTATGTCCAACCATAGACAGTCAATTTAGTTCCATCTTTAGCCGCTAGGTGCTGCCAGCAAGTATAAAGGAAGCGCAGCCATCTTTGATCTTCATAGCGTTGTGTACTTTCGTACTGTGAAGTCGCAAATCCACAAATATTTATTCGACTTCTTATTAATTGCAAAAAATATTTATTTTGTGTTTCTATGAGTGTTATTTTGCATTCATTACGAGTATTATTTACCAATCCTATCATCGGACGCCATGAATCACGCGTCATCTGTTGGAGGTGATGTTGAGTCAAGCTCCATAATTTCCGAGAGGGAAGATGTCCAGGCGAGACGCGATGGAGACGCCTTGCGTTCGAACAGCTCGTCAAGCGAAAAAGAACAAAAGGAGTCTCTGCGTAAGAAACGACGGGATTCAAAGGTAACGGTCGATCTTCGAATCGGCTCGTTATCCCACCAGGTCAGTGACGTTGTAAATCTAATAATAAAAAAATAAAATAAAATAAAATAAAATAAAAAACTTTTATTTCAAGACAAAGGTCTCATATTGTGTTAGTATTACAAATAACTTACGAACTATGTTAGTATTTAAATAAATCAATCAACTCCGTCCCTGGCAGCCCCATCAAGCAGCATGTAGAACATGCAACTTGATGAACCTACCCAGGGTCGGGCCATCCAGTCTTTCAGCTAGTACCCTCAAGACGTTGTTGGTGCTTCCTCCTACTCTACGCATAATGGATGCCACCTTTTTGCGCATTATCGCGAAGTAGTCATCCGTGTGCGCATCGGCGAACATGCCTGATGCACTACAATAAGGTGGAAGCCTCAACAACGCCCTGAAGGCATTATTATATTGTATGCGCAGGGCATTATCCGTTTTTTGGGTATGAGTAGCCCAAAGACCGCTTGTGTAAAAGGTTTGGCAGTAAGCCTTGAAGAGGGTAATTTTGACCGGCACTGAACAACCTGCAAATCTTTGTGCCACTACATTCCCTCTGACAGCCAATGCCCTGCGTTCCCTTTCCATGTCCATATCATCTTTTAATTCCTCAGTTACAATATGCCCTAGATATTTGAACTGTGTTACTCTTTGTACAGGTAAGCCACCGAGCATTAGAGGCGGGACATGAGGTGGACTTTTGTTTACACCTCTGAACACCAACAGCTCACTTTTACTAGGGTTATACTTTAAGCCATGATCCTCAGCATAGGATTCACATATGGAAAGCAACTTTCTTAACCCACATATTGATGGGCTCAGCAGCACCATGTCATCCGCATAGCTAATGTTATTAAGACACAAATCATCTATATGACAACCAACATGTGTGCTACTGAGCTCCTCAAGTAGCTTATTTACATAGATATTAAAGAGCCTCGGGGAGGTCAAACCACCCTGCCTTACACCACATTCTAGTTTGTAAGGGTCCGACAGTACGTTGGACCACCGTACAAAGTTCCTCTGCTTCTCATACCACAAACATAATATATTTACTAATGAAGGAGGTACACCCTCTCCCAGTAGCTTTTCCCACAAGATATTATAGGAAACAAGGTCAAAGGCTTTTGATAAGTCCAGGAAACAGGCATACACTGGTGTTTTCCTATCAGTGTAGTATTTGACAGCATGCTTCAGTGCAAAAATGGCACTATCAGTAGATAGCCCAGCACAAAATCCAAACTGTGTATCATGCAGTTTAGTGTATCCACTGAGATGTGAGTCAAGCACGCTGTCAAACACCTTGGCTATGACGGTTGCCAGTGAAATTGGTCTATAATTTCCCTTGTCCGCTATGTCTCCTGTCCTGTTTTTTACAATAGGTACAACTATTGTGTCCAACATCTCCCTTGGTAAGTGAGAATGCCCTACAAACAAATTGAACAACATAGTCAAAACTCTCGGCAGGTGAACACCAGAATTCTGGAGATGCTCAATGCTGAGTCCATCATTACCAGGAGACTTGCCTCTTTTCATACCCTTTATCACAGTTTTTATTTCTTTACATGTAAAATGAACTGGCAAACCTGATTGACAGAACTCAGCACCATTCCTCAACGATGCTGTCTTTAATGGAGAAATTACTTTAAAATGATCTTTAAATATATTTGCTATTCCAATGTAGTCACTCTCACCCTCCACGCTAACTGGAAGACTTGGTGATTTATCAAATTTTTTAGTACTCTTCCAAAATGATGAGAAACTTTTTTTTGAATGAAGAGAAGCCAAAATGTCCATTTCAATTTTTTCTTGGTTTTTAATGCACCATTTTAGTCTAGATTTAAAGATTTTACGAGCTATTCTCATGTCCTCAAAAATAGGGCCACAGCTAGGTTGCCCATACCACATCCATAATTTAAACTTAATCCTTGCTTGTTTATGAAATTCTTTTACATGTTTATTCCAACCCTTTATACCTCTATTTTTTCCTATAATACCTCCCGGTTCTTTACTATTACAGGCAGCATTACTTAATATATTTACAATTTTTTTATACATTTTATCTAACAAACTTCTATGGTGTAGATTATCACAAAATTTATCTGCACATAATTCAAAATCATTTAAGAAGTCTAGGTTCTTCAATTCACTATTACATAAATCTAAATATTTATTTATTTCATTTATATTTCTTTCTCCCCAACGTATCCCATTACAAGCAACTTTAATATCACACCTTTTCTCTCGTATAACATTTATATCACACATAATTTTTAATGGAAAGTGGTCTGACCAGAATGAATCATAAATAATCTCAATATCCAGGATTGCATTAGACGCAGACTGTGTAACAAGACAGTGATCAAGCCAACGCTTGCACCCATGTGAGTCACTAATAAAAGTATAAGTTTGTGACAATGCACCAAGATACTCTATGTCTGCAAATATTAATTCTTGCTCAGTACAAAAACCAATAAGCTCATCGCAAAAAGACTCACCAGGATGTGCGTTGAAGTCCCCCAACACAAATACTGTTTCAATATTACAATTTGTTATTAGAGAATACATTTCACCAAGACATTGTGTAAACATTGGTAAATTTTCACTGCAGTCTGTTGGCATATACATATTAATAACCATAAATGATCGATTACTAACTAATATTTTTACTGCACATATTCGATTACTCTGAATTTTCACTACAGATACATAATTAAATGCACTTTTTCTCCATAATATGGCAAGGCCTCCATAGGGTCTGCCTTTACAAATACCAGCTGATGTGTCGACTGAGGACTTCCCAGTATAACTGAATTCTTCATGTATATTTTCAAGAAAAGATAAGTCTTGGGGATATAGCCAAGTTTCTTGTAGCAATATAATGTCAGCCGTCTTGCACAATGTACGTACACAATTCAACGACCTTTTCACATTTTTGCAGTTAAATGTAATTATATTCACTTTTGCAGTACTATCCATTTATATTGTTAACTCACCGCTTTGAGAAACGTTTTCTCCTTCTTTTTTTCTACCCCTAATGCATCAACTGTGTGTAACAATTGAATGTAACGAAAATTGTTGTAAACAAATTGATCTCGTCAATACGGAAATTTTGACAAAAACACAACAGATTTAAACTAATAATCTTTGTAACATAATTACTGAAAACTTTGGCAAATCGTCTCCGTCGTACAAGTTACCCGTAAAAGCGTTTTAAATTGTATACGGAAAAAAGGGCTGTATGGATAGAAATAAGACGTCAAAGTTTAATTTCCGTGGTCTCTAACAAAGTATCCTGTTGCCAACGCACTACTCATTGAGGAATCTTTTGTTTGATAATACTAAATTGAAATCTATTCAGTCCCTCGGAGGGCTACAATCCTATTTGTCACGACCTCGTACAAAAGGCAAGCCAAACATTATAAACAATCATAGTCCGTAACATCTGGCACAATCCAGAGGGGGGCAATTGAAGACACCGACGGGAGGCACTGAGTGCCACCAAAATTGTAATAATTTGTAAACCATGTATGGTTACCAAATACAAAAAAAAAAAAAAAAAACAAAAAAAAAAAAATTCTGCGTAAGAAAAGCGACGGATCAATGCGTCCAATTTTCGATCTTCGAGAGTTGAACAAGGTCGTAAAGATAAAACACGTAACTGTTTTCGGACACCTCGGTACCAAACTTTCTCCACCCAGGGGACTGGATGATAGAATTAAACATTTCTCAGGAATATTTTTCTAGTATCAGTCGCAAAATTTCGTCGATACTTCTTGAGGATCAGTACCAAGGTACCAGTATCAGTACCTTCAGGAAGGAATCGGTACCTTCTTATGAGTTAGTATGAAATGACATGCCTACCCTTCGGTCTGGCTTCAGAGCCACACCTTTTTTGCTTCTATAACATGCGGGTCGCAGAGACCTTGCGTGCAAAGGGCACTCGAGTGCTAGTGTCTACCTAGACGACTTCCTTTTGGTCGACCAAGACAAATCCAAGTTGAAACTTCAGGCTGCAGAAGCTGTGAAGCTTTTGGATTAACCTTTTTTGCTTCCATAACATGCTGGGTCGCAGAGACCTTGCGTGCAAAAGGAACTCGAGTGCTAGTCTACCTAGACGACTTCCTTTTGGTCGACCAAAACAAATCCAAGTTGAAACTTCAGGCTGCAGAAGCTGTGAAGCTTTTGGATTATCTGGGCTGGCATGTCAATTTCCATTATATAGGGTGCTCGGTCGCTCGGTCGCGGAGATATTGCGTGCAAAGTCGAGTGCTAGCTTACCTACACGACTTAATCTTGTTTCACCAAGACAAATAAACGTTTTTGTTCCCATAGCATGCTCGGTCGCGGAGACCTTGCGTACATAGGGAAGTCAAATGTTAACGTACCTACGCGACTTTTTTGGTCCTTGAAGACAAATAAACCTTTTTGTTTCCGTAGCATGCTCGGTCGCGGAGGCATTGCGTGCAAAATCGAAAGTGCTAGCTTACCTACACGACTTGATCTTGTTTCACCAAAACAAATAAACGTTTTTGCTCCCATACCATGCTCGGTCGCGAAGACCTTACGTACATAGGGAAGTCAAATGTTAACCTACCTACGCGACTTTTTTGGTCCATGAAGACAAATACACCTTTTTTGCTTGCATAGCATGCTCTGTCGCGGAGACATTGCGTGCAAAGGGATGTTGAGTGTGATCCCACCTACGCAAATTCCACCTGGTCCATCAAAAGAAGTCCAAGTTGAGTCTTCAGGCCACATAAGCTGTAAAGCTCTTGGATTATTTGGGCTGCCAAGTCAGCCTTACAAAAAATCAATTAGTACACTGGTTCAAGAGATGACATGTTTAGGGATTCGATGGAAAATTGCGAGAAATAAAGTGGCCACTCAACAACATCCTAGCTCTAACTCTGACGGAATTACATCAATCTATGCTAACTTGCAAATTGCGAACTTGAAAATTCTTGCGAAGTTTCAAGAAAAAACACCCCCGTAAAAACGGGCCATCCTACATGTGTTAACAATTAAATGCAGCGCTGACGCGGAGCCCCATCTCAGACATTGCCGATACACAAAACCAACCATTTCCTGGCAACGGAAGCTTCGGACATGTGTAGGGGTTACAAATGCAGTGCTGACACGGAGTCACATGTCAAACATTGCCGAGACACAAAACCAACCATTTCCTGGCAACGGAAGCGTCGGACATGGGTAGGGGTTACAATTAGACAAAATATTAACGTCCTGTCTATGGTCAGCTCAACAACTGAAACGGCTCAGCCACAAAAGAGCTATTTGCAATGGTAGTGACAATCAAAATGAATCTGAAAGTATTTCACTAGCGTTGACCTTTCGATCTTTAAACCTAAGCGATAAGTTCAAGATAACTGTCAGCTTATAATCTCTCGGGGAGATACAACATCGTAACCGACAGGCTATCACGAGGAAATCAACCTGCGAAATGGCACTTTTTACCACAAGTGACCACAAAAGTTTTTCGAAAGTGGGGTCATCCGGATATAAACCCATTCGCCGACCAAGATTGGATACCTTCAGCAGACCGTAGAGGATGCAACTAGCATGGAGAATTCCTCCTCTCAACCTTCTCCCCAGAGTACTGACTCACTTCAAGTGTCTAGGGAACCTACCTGGTAGAGTTCCCAGACTGAGCGAAAGCATTTGGGTTCCAAGCCCTCAGATCCCGAACGCTAGATAACGCGCACGAAATCCAAAACCTGCCTCCTCCACAGGGTAAACATTAACCCTGAAAGCTTAGAAAGGGGGGGGGGGGAGGTTGTACAAATAATAGACTGGTCACAGGTACACAGGAGAAGATTTATTTAAAATTAGCTGGTGTCAATCCACTTTGCCAGCATACTTACCAGCGACTAGAAGATGGTGCATATGGTGCTACAGATTTAAAATTGATCCTAAGTCTGCGGATGTTGCCAAATTCTTTTTTCTTTTCCAAAAAGAAAATTTTGCCTATAAAACAATCCTTCTGCATAAAGCAGCGCTGTTGACTTTCTGTGGGCAACATACATGTAGGACAGCGAACATTCTCAAGCTCTCTAATAAAAATTGCTATTCTAAAAAAGCCATCGGAATAACTAAACAAAATTCAACTACTTATTACAACTTTACTAAGTATAGTCCCATTCACATGAGATCCGAGAATAGTTCTAAATTGGTTTTCTTCAAACCCAGCCACCACCAGATCACGCCTCAAGGTAGCTTGAAGGACACCAACAACCATGTTGCTGGCTACTGGACGCAGAGTTAATGATCTTACTTTGCTCAACATTTAACAGAGAAAAACATCTTTCTGATACCAGTCATTGGGTCTAAAATTAAAATCCATTTTCGTCAATAATCTGCATAAGTGCTTTCTAAACATGAAACAAAAGACATGCCCAGTAAGATTCGTAAGGACTTTTTTCTAACTATGTGTGTTGTCACAAAAGCGGCATACCGTACTGTAATTGGAAACTGGTCTTCGTTCAACCTTACGAGGTAGTGGCATCAACCCATATCTAAGAAGTTGTAGATCCGCAGTAGCCTCTGAGATGGATTGGTAATGAACCAATAGACGAAATACTTTCTAGAGGCAAATGCAAATCATCCAAACGTTTACAATAATTATTTCCGAATAATAGAACTTCCTAAAGATCCTCACGATTCTTTTTTTCAAAACATTTACACCTACATGATGTATATACATCATTTATACAATTTATACATTTTCTTGTATATACAAGATAAAATGTTTATTACAAACTTATAAATATTTTTTAATTATTCAATTAACATGGAAGTTAACAACTGTGTTTTTTCGATTTAATAATTATATAAATTATGAACATTATCATTGCGCTTCATAATTTTATTATAGCTTACCTATTTCATCATAGCGTTGTGCTTAATAATTTCACCAGCAGATAACAAACACGTCTTCATAATACAATGCTGTATGTTTTCCAAAGGCACATCAATATTACGGTTTTACATAACAATAAAACCGATATTATGTGCCGAGAAGGAAAACATACAGCATTGCAGGAAGTTCTTCCTGGTGAAGACTATGAAGATCAAAGATGGCTGCGCTTCCTTTATACTTGCTGGCAGCACCTAGCGGCTAAAGATGGAACTAAATTGACTGTCTATGGTTGGACATAGACAAGGAATTTAAGCTAAGTACACACTGCTTCTTCATAATACAATGCTGTATGTTTTCCTTCTCGGCACATAATATCGGTTTTATTGTTATGTAAAACCGTAATATTAAACTAACACACTGTAAAAGTAAAAAATGTTATTTGCAATAAATAAAAAAATATTTTTAATTGTAACAGTATTTATGGCCAAACAAGATCGAAACGATGGTATTAGTTTAAATCGTACCAAGTAGGCATAGAGTGTAATGTAATAAGGCTGCATACAAAATTATTAGAATAAAACCAATACTCTGTAAGAAATTCCTGCAGGTTCTCTCAATAACGACATTGACCTATTGATCACCGAAAAAAGCATTTAATGCCAGTTTACGTACAAATGATTTATTATTATTTTAGTCATTTAAATTATAAATATATTATATAAGGTTTCAAAAAATCTAAATCTTCTTGATATTGCCGAAATGTTTCTTTTGACTTTAGTCTATGGAGGGTAGAGATAAGGAAAACCGTCTCATATGGGAGAAGCTTGAAAAAGTGTCCCACTTTCAGCACTAAATAACAGTTCAAAAATCCTCCAGAATGGCGCTAGCATAGGCACAGGTTATAATATAATACAAATAATATAACCCTGTAGGTATAGGGATACGACTAAATTAGGTAATTTGTGAAGCTTACGAATAAATTAAGAACCCTTTCAGCTTAAATTTAGACGTTTATCGCAATTTATTATAATTTCGTCGCACTCTGGCTTCCTTAATTATAATTAAATAATTACACACGAATTCGGTTATTATACTTATTAATAAATTTCAGACTCGCTAAGCACTAACACTAACTGTTAACTGGAATTTCTCTTTTTTCTCTCTCTTAATTAAAACGTTTCTTAATACTGTAAATACGTGAATTTGCACTGTAATTCCTCTCAAGGATCTACTAAAACAAAGAAGAAAAAGCCGTATTTAGAACTAAGCTGTAATACTTTTTAGAGGGTATTTTACTGAAAACTATTAAGAAAATATAATGGACTTTTTGGCGGGAACGCGAGGAGTGCAGTTGTGTGATTTGTTTTATTTTGTCTATTTAGTGTTTCTTCGGGTTTGAATGTACAATAATGGTGATTTATTAACTGTTTAATATGTGTGAAAGTGCACAAATGTGGGAAAATGAAACAAAGCCGCTGGACGTAACTTCTCGGGATCCTCCAAAAAGTCCATTGAAAAATCTTAGTAAATGACTACCATTTTACTGAGGTTATATTTCATCCCATTTCATTTCATTTAATTTCATCCCAGTTGAGTAATGTCTCAAATTAATCATCTTCATTTCATTTCACTTCATAATAATAATTTTTCATAGAAATATGAATATAAATAAAATAAGACATGACTTAAAGGTCTCAGTTACCAGGTCATAAAATCCCTTAAAAAAAAAAGAAAATATAATTATACAATTATATGTACTACATGATTTGTTCATAAGTCATTGTTGAGTTGAGCATGAAGATTCGAAACGCCTGAACTTTTAGTATTAGCAATTTTATGTTTTTGATAGTATTGATGTTGTTGCTCAAATTAATTATTAAGTCGGAATGAATATGACCGATACGCCTACCCTTGGCCTGAAATAGATGAACGACAATAATTGTTTTATTGTTTTGTTGATTTCGACATGATCGTGAAAATCAAAACGACTGTTTGTTATTACTTTCCTTTATTCGTTATAGCTACCAATGAAATAGTGTTCTATGAAAACAATCAAGGTCGTAAGAGAAAAGTTATTTATTAACGAGATACGTAGAGTATAATAATATGATAAACAATAATATTTTGTACAAGTGTGTATGTTGAAACAGCGAATAGATATCAACTTCATTTGTCAAACGTCGGTTTGCTCACTGAACCTGAGAAAAGTTAGTGATGAGCGAGAATCCATTCATTCAATATTTATTACAAAATTTGTATGTATGAGTATTAATTTCTATTGTTTCACTAGATTAACGTGTACAAAAAAAATAGGTTGTCTGTAAAGTAAATAGTTTTACGTGATAACGTCAATAGCAGAACTATTCGAACTGCTAGCTCTGACGTCACGCGAGCAGAGATAAATGTTTCAAAAGCCAACGCTTGGGCCGATCGTGCCTCTCTATCGCCTGTTCCGCGCTCTCGCTTGCACGCTAAGCTCAGACGGAACGTGACGCTTTTTCGTGCGCGCAGCCGGTGTCTATCGGCTTAAACAACGTTATCACGTCAAAAATGTATAAATTTATTGTTTGTTGACAGTATTTTAACAGTATTTTAAATAACAATATTCGGTTAATTAGTTTCTTAGTTTGTTTGTACGTTTTTTTTTCACAGTTCACTTGGTGGATCGTTTGTCAGTGAACAACGACGGTGAATTGCATCTGTCCGCACCCGCTAACTCCGGGGTTTACACTTTCGAAGTCGTCGCTACTACAGTCTTCACACTGGCTTCAGCTCTTGCTACAGTAATTGCTTTCATTAAACAATCGATATCCCATTATCTTTCTACAAAATATTTTTGTGTAATAAATGTGTAGTTATTTTTTAAACTTAGGTGGGTGGATGAGCACACGGCCCACCTGGTGTTAAGTAGTTACCGGAGGCCATAGACATCTACAACGTAAATGCCGCCACCTACCTCGAGATATAAGTTCTAAGGTCTCAATATTAGTTACAACGGCTGCCCCACCCTTCAAATCGAAACGCATTATTGCTTCACGGCAGAAATAGGTAGAGTGGTGGTACCTACCTGTGCGGACCGACAAGAGGTCCAACCACCAGTAATTATGCAAATTATAATTGCGGGTTTGATTTTTACTATTCGATGCTATTCCTTTACCATGGAAGTTAATCGTGAGCATTTGATAAGTACGTATTTCATTAGAAATATTAGTACTTGCTAGCGGGATTCGAACACCGATGCATCGCTAGATACGAATACACCGGACATATTATCCTTTAGGCCACGACGACTACAGATGTGTGCAACATTTAGGAAACATATACAAGTTACAATCAACAAAAGCCTAAAAGAAAAAGAATCTAATTAAATATCAGTATTCCCTAACCGGTCATCGTTGTCGTCGAACCTGTCGCTTGCGACGAAAGGCTTAACGAGTAAATTAACCCACAGACACAGCCCACTGAGTTTTTCGCCGGATCTTCTTAGTGGGTCGCGTTTCCGATCCGGTTGTAGATTCTGCGAAGCACGGCTCTTGCTAGGGTTCGTGTTAGCAACTTCGTCAGCTTTGAACACCGTGACCTCACCTACTAGTTAAGGTTACGCTGAAATAGTCTCTCAAGACTATCAGCTTAGACAGAAAAAAAAAATCCGTAATATAATGTATAAGATGTCATTAAAAGTAATACATTACGCGAAATTACTTTCAGGTACATTTGACAGTTGATGCAGCAACGATATGCGGTGATGATCTTGTTATGCCGCCTCTTTTAGTTATAGACAGAGATGAAGAATCACCTCACCGCGATTTAGTTGCTTTAAACCCAGAGAAACACGAAGGATGTCGTTACACCTTAACAAACCGGTGGCCGGTCGACCAAACTTGGCTATATGTTGATGATACAGGACTACACACAAGAGCCATCGACAGAGAACATGAATCTATAGCGTTCATGAAAGTATCACAAGTACAAGTTGAACTTATCCTTCATTGCGCGAACGATAAGGTCCGATCGAAGCGATCTGTTGACCAAAAGACAAATTCAATTGCCGATTATGGGTCTAAGCATTGGATACTAACAGATTCGATCCTATACAACTCTAGGCGTAGTTTTGTGAATTTGATCGTGAATGATATAAATGACAACGCACCCGTGTTTGTTGGAAAGGAAAATGAACCGATCGCTGTGGGCTACCCGATCTCCGATTTAGAAGAAGTCTTGCTACCACGCTCTTTGGCCGAGTTAAAGGTAATATTGTTAACCCCCCGATATATTTTATAATATATTCTCTTTCACACGAAAACATTAAATATGTATAAGTGGGATTTTCGACATTTTGCAATATTATTTTAAATCACAATATTACAAACTAACATACATATGTAGGTGATACCTACCCAAAAACTTTGTTTTAATTTGAATTATTTTAGTTAATCCGATTGAACGCCGTATTCGTTAAATCCTCCCAATACTTCCCGTCTGTGCCAATTAGAATTTGTATAATTAGACATGCTATAATTTTAATTTAATTTAATTTTAATAATTTACTCTAACACCCTTAACGGTAGGCAGGGCTTGGCTCTGTCCTTGGCATTGCTGAAGTCCATGGGCGTCGGTAACCACTCACCATTAGGTGGGTATGCTCGTCTGCCTACAAGGGCAACAAAAAAGTTTGAGATCGTCGTGGTCTAAAGGATAAGACGCCCGGTGCATTCGTATCAAGCGATACAACCGGTTTGAATCCGCCAAGCAGATAGGTACCAATTTGTCTAATGAATTACGTACTTGACAAATGTTTACGACTTCCACGGCGAAGGAATAACATCGTGTAATAAAAATTAAACGCGCAAAAGTACAATTTGCGTAATTACTGGTGGTAGAACGTCTTGTAAGTATCAAGACCCTGCCTATTTCTGCCATAAAGCAGTTGCGTTTCGTTTTGAAGAATAGCGCAACCACTGTACTGTTATAACTTAGACTTTAGAACTTTTATCGTAAGGTGGTTGGCGGCATTTTACCACTCAAACAGCTTGAAGGATTCGCGGCAAATGTAGTTAGGGGAGTAGTACTAGGCAGATTGCGCTTCCTTTTTAACAGGGTTTTATTAACTTGATATGTATGTGTGTTTGTTTGTTTATAACAGAATCTTTGAATGTCATTTTCATTGAGTTCAAGACGAGTAACTTGAAATTTTCCACATGTATCAACGATCGATAACACTATAATTATTTTGTTACTTCGCTTTTGTATCCTGACCCGTATTAATTAATAGGTTTAAAAAAGATGAATTTAATTGTTATTTAGGTTTATTATATTTTAATTAATTATTTCGGTATATTTTTTGAGTTATTAAACTACATACTATATTAATAAATTCCATTTTAAGTGCTAATATTTCACAACGATGAATTGACTGGCGATTTCGGACATTCATTAATTTCACATAAAACCACACTTTTGCACATTTCTAGTTTATCTCATGTGAATATATTACATGAAGCTAAAAAAGTAAATGTTGACTCATTCCTATCAAAGAACTATTTAGACATGTGTGATGTGAATATATATTTATAATTCGTATCTTGCAGATGCGTGTTTTAATAGAGTTTTTTTTCGGATAGATTTCATACAAATATTTAATAACATTTTAACTATGATACATATCAGTACCTAATCTTAATTAATAACAAAGATAATATTAATCATATCTTATCCGTGAATCAATCTCAGAACTAAAATTATCATATCGAATGCTAAGGAATGTGTTTTGCATTTGTTTTAAAGAAGAAGAAAAAAAATATCGGTCACACTGTTTATTTTTTTGAAAGAGCTCTTGTAATACGGGCATGATTTTTGCATAATTTCTCTAAAAAAAAATTATTAACGCTCAAGCGTAGCTATAATAGGGGACCTGTAAAAAATGCTCTTTAATTTCTAGGCCTCGGACGCAGATATAGGCGAGAATGCAGTCCTTCGCTACTGGAGCCATGAACCCGCAGTGGTGGTTTCTCCTACAACAGGATTCGTTCACGTACGCTCCAGAGCTCGCCTACAAGATAACCAAGAGCTTACAGTGCACGCTACAGACAGAAACGGAGAAGGACTCACCGGACATATAAAGCTACTTGTACGTAGACGCATAAATACCAGATATTGCCCACTGAGTCTCGCCGGATCTTCTCAGTGGGTCGCGTTTCCGATCCGATTATAGATTCTGGGAAGCACTACTCTTGCTAGGGCCAGTGTTGGCAACACCCCTAGTTTGAGCCCCGAGAGCTCACCTACACGCTAGGGTAAAGCTAAAATATCTTCTCAAGGCTATCAGCATAGGTAGGAAAAAAAACGAGATACACTCATAGATTATATTACCTATTGGAATCGTTCCCGTAAGTGAAATGAGCTGTTGATTCCCGAAATGAAAATTATAAGGCGATCGAAATTATAAGTCAGGCCTTTAGACCATTATTTATAGGCTATCGTTTAGGCCGACAGTCATCGTGGCCTAAAGGATAAGACGTTCGGTGCATTCGTATCTAGCGATACAACAGTGTTCGAATCTCGCAGGCGGTTGCGGTAGGCAGCGGCTTGGCTCTGCCCTTAGCATTGCTGAAGTCCATTGGCGACGGTAACCACTCACCATCAGGTGGGCCGTATGCTCGTCTGCCTACAAAGGCAATAAAAAAAAATAAAAAAAAAAATCTAATCAAGTATGTACTTGACAAATGTTCACGATTGACTTCCACGGTGACGGAATAACATCGTGTAATAAAAATCAAACCCGTAAAAATATAATTTGCGTAATTACTGGTGGTAGGACCTCTTGTGAGTCCGCATGGGTAGGTACCACCACCCTGCCTATTTCTGCCGTGAAGCAGTATTGCGTTTCGGTTTGAATGGTGGGGCAGCCGTCGTAACTATACTGAGACCTTAGAACTTATATCTCAAGGTGGGTGGCGCATTTACGTTATAGATGTCTATGGGCTCCAGTAACCACTTAACGCCAGGTGGGCTGTGGGCTCCTCCACCCATCTAAGTAAAAAAAAATGAATTAAAAAAAGTAATAATTCAACTACTTCACAACATTCAATTGCTTAAAATTACGACATGCATCAGCGATCGATGATGATTTACTAAAAACCAGATCGGTATCATCAGGATAATAATACAAATAGTATAATTTTTTGTTCTGTTTGCTATTTAAGCTTTTTTTTAGTTGTCGAACAATGTGTAGGTACTTGAAAATGCTATGTTTTTTTTTTTATTGCTTAGATGGATGGCCGAGCTCACAGCCCACCTGATGTTAAGTGGTTACTGGAGCCCATGGACATCTACAACGTAAATGCGCCACCCACCTCGAGATATAAGTTCTACGGTCTCAGTATAGCTACAACGGCTGCCCCGCCCTTCGAACCGAAACGCATTACTGCTTCACGGCGGAAATAGGCGGAAATAGGAAATATGCAACACAAATGAAGTTAATTCGCTTTACACTGTGATACTTATTTACGTAAACACCTTAATACGATTTTAATACAACTTTCAAAAGAAAAAAGAAAGTGTACAAAATAACACTAAATTTAAGTTCAAAATAAAAACCTAAAAATATTACTCCCTAATATAACACGCCGCAATGTATAAAAAACTATAACCACGAATTTCGTATCAAGTGTGTATTTAAATTGAGAATGATATTATTCGTTAAATACTCGTAGATAACGTCATTGTATGTTTTCAAATCAATTCTCCCAAGTTCGTTGTTAAATAAAAAAAGATTTCATTCAGGTACACAATGTTTTTTGGCGTAAAGTGTCTTTTAAACCCACACACACAATATGAAGTCATTTGAGTTGTCGCTAGTTTTTTCCTTAAAAACAAGACCGGGTTCTTTTTTTATATTTCCTGTAATTTGCAGCAGTTAGCATCGCAATGTTTGAATTAATTAGAACATTGAACCGAAACTAACACACTGAATCAAATGATAGGTAATATTTATGATTTCCTTTAGCAGTAAACGTAGACGCCGACCAGATTCGAAATAAATGACCTCAAATAAATAATTAAAATGGGTACCCAATATTTGTATAGGAAAACAATATTTTTTGCATTCATGTTTGCTCAGGATGTAATTAGAATTTTGAAACAAGACTCAGACTTAATTGGATTAGATTGCATTAATTAGAATTCAACAAGATGAAATCAATAATACCGGACGGGATTATTTCCTGCTAACATAAACATTTGTTCTGGCCTCTCAAAAATCAGTGAACAATTTAAACTTAATGAAAAGATATTTACAATCATCTACAACAACAGCTTAAGGCATGTTAATCAATTACTTTAACCTTCATTACCGAATCACGTTTCTTTCGCGTATTAATTTGTCAATAATACGAACCATAGATATTTGGATAACAGTATTTATTTATCTTAACATGCATTTACACAAATGCATTTCAAGTTCATAGTTGAAAATCTAATTGCAGGTGAAATTACTGGATGTGAACAACATAGCGGTTGTTACAGTTCAGAATTCATTCCTAGATGATGAAATAAAAATTATTTCACAACTAAGCACCGGTGTTGGATACGAAGTTAAAGCACTGAGGTCCGATATAATATCAGATGCCACCCAACCTAGCGACGACACAAGGAAGGAACGTGATGCGGGTGTGGCTGGAACTACCATGCAGCTCTATATTTATGGATTAAACGAACGGGAACCGGTTTCAGTGGAAAGACTAATAACGTGAGATTAAGACAACGGTAAAGCTTAATTTCTCTTTCATTGTTGCCAATGGTAACAATCAAATATTTTACTGGTTTCAGCGACATAAATAACATTGCAATCATCGTGGACATCGTGGCGAATGCCATATCTCTTGAAGATCATCTAGAAGGTCGAGAGATATGCGTCATTGCGGAACGTGATACCGGCTTGTTGATCGCGTGCATACTCCTTAGTATCCTGCTCTTCATAATAATAGTTGTAGCTGTTGTCTGGTCCATACTTAAAAGGTAAGCACGTGTAGATAAAAAAAATGTGGTCGTTTTATGTACTATTTATATAAAGCTACATTTCTAACTAATGTTACAGAAGAAAAAGTCCGCATTATTCACAATTCAGTGACAAAAATAGCATAGCGTCACGAACTGACTCACTGGGTCAGCTACCGAAAACGGAAGCAGAACAAAAGCCGAGACTTTATATAGAAGATTTAAGAAAAAGTGAACGAAAACTTCAGGAAATATTAGATGCTCCTCCTCTTGAGGAAGTTAAAGCCTCGACATCGACAGAAAAACTGAGTGAACCTCCAGCAGAATCAATAATAGACATACCTGTAATGGAACCCAGCTTGCCCATAGTAATTCAATCAATAGATAAACTTAAAGATGCAACGGATGAATCTGATGACGATGAATTTGGCGAAAATAAAAAGAACAGAAGAAAATCTGTAGTAACCTTCAACGAAAACGTAGAAAAGATAATTCATGTGGAAGATGATGATGATTCTACCTCGATTCCGGGGTACGAGATTTATAAATTATAATTGAAATTACGTGCAATAGACATGCATAATGTTTGTGAGTCACTACATAATTGACTTGATCAAGCAAGAGAGTAACATCATGTTGCGTTTTATATTAAATCTGATTAATCAATTAGATAGTTTTAAAATTATTTGAGTTGTTTTACAACATTTTTTTAATTTCTTACTCATTGAAATAAATAACAAAATTTCTTATATCTATATATCTCATATCTTATAGTATATCATATCTTGTGAAAATTAACTTTACGCCAACACAAATTCTTTTTTTCCAGACAAAACCGTTAACATCGATAAGAGACAACGGTCTCGAACACTCCCTAGATGATTTATACTAGTAGAACAACAACCTACCAGATCTCAACATATTTAGTCAATTAAAAACCCATGTTTGGGCACCATTTGCGAGCCAATGTCCTCTTTATTGCCGACCCTAAGATATTATCAGATATTTTTTATTTGTTTTGGAATACTAAAGAATCCAAGTTAGGTTTGCCGTATTCAACATTATTTCTTAGTCAAGTTACATACAATAAAATTGGTGTGTTACTTTAATCAAATCATGGTTGTGTATAGCTATACCAAGAGTTCTGCAGTGCCCTTTAACACATGAGATCGAAGTCTCAACTGCATTTAAATTTCAAAAAGAATATTCGTTAAGTAAAGGAATTCCACGTCTTACATACTATACACACAAGTCTGCTGAATCGTCTACATATTTTATTAACCCGTTTCGGAGCATATTTTTCGTCTCATTTAAAGGATTTTGACCATTTAGAGAAACGAACTTAATGAGTTTTTTGCCCCGAGGCAAATCTAAAATCAATTTTTAGATTTGTTTTCTTCTTGACAGTTTTAAAACCAGATAAGGCGTGCAGAATTTAATTTTTACTTGTCAAGTATCCTTTTGAAATCAGAGTTATATTTGTAGGCAAAAAAAGATTTAATAGTAGTAAATATTTTGTCGAAAATCCAAATATATGCTAAAACATAAACTTGATTACTTAGTACCTTCGTAAAATGTTTAGTTTCACGTTCAATGTGTTGAAAAGGAATTATACTGTTCATGCAATAACTTGCAATTATGAAGTATGTTTCGCAGCCATACTAAATATTATAATCATATTTTGCCATTTCTGTAAAGACAATAGTGAGCATAATGCGGCGACACAAAAGTTTCGGTGTCATGTAAAGCAGTGATGTAAACGAGCAGTCACCATGCCGTGTCATTACCTAAATATATTAAGCACAGTAAAACACACACTAAATTTGCAATCTTATAATAGATTTTGAAAGTTGGAGGACATTAGAGACAAAGTAGTAAAGATTTTGATCATTGCCCAAAAAAATCTAGCGCTACACATATAACTGTCACAAACTTGTAACAATATAATATTATGACTAAACTGGTATTTACAGTTACTTTTCGGTCGACCGTTTTAATGTTATTTACCTATGGATTTTGATATTCACGGGGCGGTTCGAGCCAGGTCATATCCTTTTGTAAATCATCATATAATCTTAAATTTAAAACTTGTATCTTTTTGTACGTGCCAATAAATTAATAAAGAACGTGTTTATGAATATTTGATGGTATTTTCCATTTAAATTAATATATTTCAAACTCGAATGTACTTTGAAAAGAATCAATAAACTGTATTTCTAAGTGATGATTTCATAAATGGCAAAATGTGACGCGATTCCCAATATGAACGATAAGGTCAACGTAAGCATGGTCCGTAATAAGTTTTATTGCCATATAGCTTAATTTATTAGCAAACATTTGATTAACTAACACGATCAGTGTTTTCTTTAAAAGAAACAAATGCTTCTTAGAATCAAATTCTATAGTTGTTAAATTCATCTCTTTTTCGCTTATTTTTGTCGTATTTTTTTTTTTTATGAAATTTCATAAGCTTTAAGTGCTATTTTTTAGTCTTACTGTACAAAAAAAAAGGACGTACTGAAAATTATCTCTAATAAATATACAATATGGAGACAGCATATTATATCTGGATCATGGTTTAAAGTTTTGATCAAAATGATTTAGTCTAAGTAGTGTTATTCGAATTCTCTGTACAAAATTTCGAGCACATGGTGCGTAGTTTTGTAATTCCTAAAAATTTAATTTAATTCTAATAAAAAATCCAATAACAATATTTAAAATTCACCATCACACGTAATTACATCGTAAGTCGTCGTGGCCTAAAGGATAAGACGACTAAAAGATAAGAAAGAAAGGTGCATTCGTATCGAGCGATGCACTGGTGTTCGAATCTCGCTGGCGGGTACCAATTTTTCTAATGAAATACGTACTCAACAAATGTTCACGATTGACTTCCACGGTGAAGGAATAACGTCGTGCAATAAAAATCAAACCCGCAAAATTATAATTTGCGTAATTACTGGTGGTAGGACCTCTTGTGATTCCGCACGGGTAGGTACCACCACCCTGCCTATTTCTGCCGTGAAGCAGTAATGCGTTTCGGTTTGAAGGGTGGGGAAGCCGTTGTGACTATACTGAGATCTTAGAACTATATCTCAAGGTGTGTGGCGCATTTACGTTATAGATGTCTATGGGCTCCAGTAACCACTTAACACCGGGTGGGCCGTGAGTTCGTCCACACATCTCAGCAATAAATAAAAATTCCTATACGTAATTTTTAAAACCAAAACTGCCTAATTTGGGAATACTATAATAGACTAGTCATCATTCAAAGAATCTCATAAGGTAATTAAATTATACTACACTCAAGGGGCTGCTTGATCTGATTCAAACTTTATACCGAGTTTTTAGTCATACTCAACTTTATACTGAAGGCTAAACGTTTGTATCCACGAGTACAATTTTATATAATAGAATATGGAAAAATCGCGTGAAAAGAAATGTTAGATTAAATAGAAATTTGAGGATTGAAAGTTCAACTATAATAACTGAAATGTAAACTATCCGCCTTATGGATTCGTCAAATACAATTTTCAATTGATGTTACTTTATTGCTCCTAACATTGAGAGCCATTTTATTGATCTTCTCTTTATTGTAATGTTTCAGCTATATTTCAGTACCCTACACTAAGGTATTTCGGTCTTAATGAGATTGTGTAGTGATTCTGAGAATTTCAATATTTATTAAAAGGTGGGTGGGTTCTTTTGGCTTTGTTTGACTTTCGTGAAAGTAGGGCTGCCGCGCTATCCCTTTAGGCTTCGTTAAATTCATTTAAGAGATTCCGAGAAGTGTGCTACGACAGATCTGTTCGTTTATTTACCGTTACGGTTTTATTTACCGATATTGCAACTTGGCAGTCGTTATATTTAATGAAATTATTGAACTAACAAAGGCTTGAACGTTGAAATTGCCCTTTTTTATCAAACATTACGCTTATTATATTTTTATTAACTAAATTTATATTATAAACATATGTCTGGGTAAGTGAGCTACTAACAATCCTTAATAATAATACAGCAGTTATTACTCATACTCCTAGTGTCTCTGTGGTATGGCCTATAATAGCACCACCCAGTTTCTCCCGTAGTTGTAGTAAAAAGCGACTAAGTGAATCGCCGGAGAATGAGCAGCGTTCTCTGAGCTTTAAACGAGCATACTGTGATAGCCAATAACCATTAAATAATTAGTAGACCGTATTGTCAGCCTACACGGGTGGTTTTCACTATCCTACTTATTTCTATATTGAATAAATCATGCGTTTCATCTTGAAGAGTGATATAAAAATTATACAATGCAACTGAGATCACCACGTGTTCTCCCTCCTAATGGGGTTCTTGTTGTTCCAGTGAGCGAAGATAATAACTTAGCAACGAGTGGGTCATTATTCATTCAGCTTAGTCATCCATTTTTGCAATTAAAAGTAAGGTAAGTAAGTAAAAGTCGTTGCATTAGACGCCTTTAGCTCTAGCATTATCTAGGGACAGGCTCACAGACTCCGATAACCGTACTCGTCGAACTCGGCAAAGAACTCGACGTGGAACTTAACTTAAACATCAGCTCGCTAAGTTTCTCGCTGGATCTTCTCAGCGGGTCGCGATTCCAATTTGGTAGTAGATTCATTCGCAAAGCAGCTACTTTTGAGTTGTTAGGTCTCCTTTGGAGACGCTCGGGTAGCTTGTAGCAAATTCCACTTCTCCTGGCTGAGCCCATGCTTGCCGTTCTGCCCTGGTGAAACTAGAAATACCTCCGAGCCACTAGTAATCTTTCAATCATAAAAAAAAGTAACAGTAAGCAACTTTTGAACAATTTTTTCTAACTAAAAATTATATAACTATTTCTCAATTACCAATTTTGTCTTTACGCTATTCGCTTAGTTACAACTTATTCTGTGTTTTAAAGTATGCAATAATAAAATATTGCTGAATATAAATCCTCTACTAACCCTTAACACAATGTAAAAGAAACGAAACAACTTAATCATCTAATGGAGACGGAAAGTTTGCTTTTGAACTTATTTTAGATGTTTTCAAACCAAAGTGTTTGTGATTTGATCTCCTCATTACGTTACAAAAATATCCTAGAATTAGATCAAAGAGTATATTCTATAACTACAGAAACCCACTGAGTCTTTCGCTAATGTAGTAAACTCACTCATTTGTAGAAAGTACACGTGCGTCCCTCATCGTACATTGATGGTGGTACAATGACGAATAAAAAACACAAAAATTGTCATGTCCAACAGTGGACTACTATAGACTGATGATGATAATGATGTACTAAATTTCATCACAATCGGATGAATGGTTTAGGAACGCATAGAGGACATACAAACATTGATTCTCGTTTACATGGAAGATAGATAGTTAGCTTAATGTTTAAAAAAAGCCAGTAATTTTTATTCGACATCTTCATGATATTTACGATTCAAAGCTCATTCGAATGTTGAGATAGTGCTTTAAAAGCTGCGGCGACATCTCGAGATACGAAATTCACAATGAAACGCGCCGAGCTTACGTGACTCGGCTACTGAGATCTGCTGCAAGCTTGAACATTGTTTACAGTAGTAAGTTCTCGTTGTAAACATTTGGTAAGAACGCTACAGTAAATATACGTACCGTATTTTTGCCGGTGAATTTGAATGACCGATTGTTCTTTTTCCGTTTTTTTTTTAAGTAAATAAATTTTGAAGTCAAATACTAAAGTGATTTCTACATAATGTTACATGTTACTTAAATTTTGTATTGTGATTCAATATTTGGGATACCCAAAAAACAAGTCAATGAAACAGAACATGAAAATTGCTCAATTACTAATTATAGTAGTCATAGTCAATAGTCACCAAATAGTTCTCTGTATTAAGAAGACTCGTGTGTCTAACCGCAAAATACTTCACATCCGGATAACATTCTCAGAGTCAACGCTAAAATACTTATTCACATAATCATAATGCATCCCTAAATGCCTCGCAAATAACCGAATCACTTTGATTTCGGCCAGGGAAATATTGAATGTGATAATCAAATTGTCACATATACGTATTCAAGGTCCTAGAAAAACTTATATAAATATTACCTAATCATAGTTCCGTTTTAAGCAGGCGGGGAAAACACAATCGCAATTCACCTAATTGAAATATTTGTGTCGAACATCGTAACGTATTGGTTTACTTTACAATTAGTACGCACCAAAATTATTTTAACAGAACACGCAATCCTTGGAACTTGAAATTGTGGAAAATCAGTAAATTAAATCACATTAGCAAGAACACGATGAAATCCGTAACATTAGAACACGTGCTTGTAGCGCGACATATTTTATGACAATCCCGAATCGTGACGACATTTTCATGAGAAGCTTCAATATTTACAAGTTTCGAATGAACACTTCGGATCGTCCTTCCACCGAGGAGAAGTGACAACCGCCTGGTGGAAGATGCTCTTTTCGTCGTTTCTCTATATTCTGAACTAGCTGACCTGGCAGACTTCGTAGTGCCTCAATCGATAAATAAAAGACCTAAACTTTTGTATAAAATAAACTTAAAACAAAACAAATGAAATCCGTCTCACGGGCGACATATCAAAGGAAAAACAAAATTGTTATTTTTATTTAATTCCGAGCATTTTCATATTTATATACTTTTTAAACCTTCTCTGGACTTCCACAAATAATTCAAGACCAAACTTAGTCAAATCGATACAGCCGCTCACGAGTTTTAGCAAGACTAACGAACAGCAATTCATGTTTATATATATAGATTCTGAATTGAAAAATATAACAAAAGTTTTATGGAAAAGAAACCTATATTTGGAAAAGGGCGACTTTTTTAGCGCTTTTTCTCCGTACTGAAATTACCTTTTTAAAAGAAATTACAAAGACCTGCCTGACCTAAAACATCAGGACACGTACTGCGGAGGAACATAGCGGTTCTATAAAGAACAACCGGGTGACGAATCCTTGCGTTGTCAAACGTCCATTGATCCTGACTCAGTGGGATTTCCAGGATCTATAAGCTGGCACGATTTGGATAGCCGTGAAAGTCATATCACCGAAAACCTCTGAATGGCCATGCATTAATCTGTATGATCTAATTCTACTCGCCCCTGCTGTCTAATCTGAGTTCGGTTCCGATATAGGGTTCGGATATTCTGACGGAGAGGCTGCTTAATTGCTGCTTCAACTACCACATACCACCCAAAAAAGTAACAGGTATTAAGAGCTAATCCAGTGGCGGGTACCGGAATGATAAAAGAAAACAGGACATAGACCCAGAGATCCTAATCGCTCTCTGAGGTTACATCTTATTTTGTTACTATCTAACACAAACACATAGACATTTACTCTATTCATTGAAGTCGTATAGTGAAATCTAGATGCTTAGAGAGTTTACCACGAAAGCGGATCATGGGTGAGTAGTAGACAGGTTTGAGTTTGAGTTTCGGTACTAAGCCTACAATGACTTGAACTTTGTCTTTATGATACTGGTTATTTTGTCTACGAAAATAGTTCTTAAAATTAACTTGAACAAAAAGCTCATCCTATCCGCTCCTTTTTTGGTGGTTAATGGTATTTTTTTGGTCTAATCTAATAAATCGACGGTAGACTCATTTCGAATCTTGTAACTAAGTCTAAGTGAATACCATTTTTTTTAACAAGTACGCACAATCTCCGCTTACGCAATGAAGGATTAAAATAAAACATACAAAATATGCTGAAAATGGGTCTTAGCGAACTCGGGGAACACGGGGTACACCATCCTGCCTATTTCGTGACGGACAGTTTTTGAATTACCAACTTAGATGTGAGAATACTACTACTACTGAAAGGTGATCGAGAAGTATGGAGTAGAGTTATTGTCGAGCAGGCCCTGAACCGTATTTTTTTTATTGCTTAGGTGGGTGGACAAGCTCACACCCCATCTGGTTTTAAGTGGTCACTGGAGCCCATAGACATCTACAGCGTAAATACGCCACCCACCTTGAGATAAGTTCTAAAGTCTCAAGTATAGTTACAACGGCTGCCCCACCCTTCGAACCGAAACGAATTACTGCTTCACGGCAGAAATAGGCAGGGTAGTGGTACCTACCCGCGCGGACTCACAAGAGGTTCTACCACCAGTCATTACGCAAATTATAATTTTCCGGATTAGATTTTTATTACGCGATGTTATTCCTTCACCGTGGAAGTCAATCGTGAAGATTTGTTGAGTACGTATTTCATTAGAAAAATTGGTACCCGCCTGAGACTCGAACACCGGTGGATCGCTCAACACGTATGCACCGGACGTCTTATCCTTTAGCCTTAGCCACGACGACTTCAAAAACGCATACCCGTACTTTTAATTTACACCCGAATAACATAATTAAGATCTACTGATCAACAGCACTTACTACGAGTACTTACTACCTGCTTTCTGTAAGGCACAATAAATTACAATTTAAAGAAACATAATGCTATAAATACCCTTGCCAATGATTTCAGTAACGGCATTTTCCTAATATCCGTTTTCTGTTTGGCGATTTTGTGTACATACGCTCCTAAAAACCTAGTCCTATTGTTAAAAACGAGTTCAACATTTGAATGCACGTCAGAACCAGCGAGACTTCATGTTGGTACAGCTTAGCAATTATAAAGGTCAAACCGTTAGATTTATTTTGGGCTGGCAAAATTACACACGGTTAACTCTTGAAATAAAATTGATTGAATACATACCTACATATTTCTTTAAATAGCGCAACGTTGAAAGGAAAATTTAAATTGAGAAATTTGTTTTCATCAATTTTCTTTTTGCATGCCAAAATATTCCGCTATAGCAAAAAGAAATACTAGTTTCGCTCTGAAAATAATTTTTTAATGTTATTAATGACTTTCGGCTTTGTGTATTGTGTATATCGGTATTGTGTATACACAATTTGATCGTTTCAACCCGAACGTTAGTAATTATAATTGGTTCCTACGTATCTATAATGCAATCATTATTGGGATGAAATGAATGAATGAATGAATATACAAAATATCAGTAATAATAGTTCGATAAACCAAGAAAAAGAAAAAACCTCTCAAGAATCTGCATCAAGACAATTTTTGCATTTCCAATCTGATTCTAAGATTCTGGGTGTCGACAAATGCAGATTACGATTAACCAATTGTTGTATTAATGAGTTTAAAAAATCTTAAAATAGAATTTATCTAAATTAAACAAAATATGCGTTGTTATTTTAATTTATTTTTTTATATTATCGCATGATGTTTGTATTTTTAATTTCGTATGACAAATAATATTAAAGTACCTATAACATCCAAATGGATTGGACTACAAATTCTAGACCAATTAATTATAATAAAATAGTCGAACGATTTGTGACCGTCAGTTTTTCTGATTGGTTTTCGTCTCAGAAATTTATGATTTTAAATGAAATTATTAATTTCCGTTTCCATCCTGAACAAATAGAAAGGGACATATGCGTTTCGTTAAACACTTCATCTGTGATTCGTTGTATTCAAGATTCGTAATAAAAATTAAGACATAACACTAGTGTAATGGTAAGTGGTCACCGACACTCATAGATATAGCAATACCAGGGACACAGCAAAGCCGCTACCCACTACTTCTCTCAAAGATTATCTTCAAAGCTTATTTGACGAAAGACATATCATAGCGCTCGGGAAATATCATGAAGTGGGAAATACCATAGATTGTTCATTCTAAATATAGTACGTAACAAAAAATATCCGGAAACGCACTGTGGCTGAATACAGTGGTTCCAGAGCTCTAAAAGTATATTGTTTTTAAACGATAATCTATTCAATACTACTACTAAGAAAGTTTCAATTACTTATGTATATTTAGAGCTATGATTTCATTAGGTAGACGAATTTCAGCTAAAATCAAGCGTAAGGTACACTATTTAATAATGTAAACATCACCAAGTAATTTAAAAGTATAAAACTTAATACTTGCGCTAGTACCAGAATAGTCATTTTCTAATTATTCAAACTAAAGCCAGACCTTATTATCGAAACAGCAATTTTAGAGCCCAAATCTATCTTATAATATATTTATAAACACATTACAACACATTGTTTCTTCCAAATATAAATGTTTTCCTCTTCATATTCTTATCTAAAAGCATCTTGCATTCTGGACTTTGCGGTTTACGAAAACAACGTTAATCTCCAAACTAGACATCGTACGATCATAAATAAGGGATTCATATAAATATTCTTTTAAATTTAAAATTCAAAACGGCTCTTTTAGATGGAATCGTTTGTCACATGCTCTGGGTCATTCACAGCGATTAGGAATGAGTAACTCGTTAATGGAACATTTTATTCTATCAATATAAATCGATCGATGTTCGGTCGTTTAGTTCAGCCCACATTGATAAATCGCCTGGCGGCTTTTTCGGGTGCTTTTAAAGAGCTTTAAGTGAACCAAATTATAAATTACTCGTGTACACGAGTATCACGATTACGCTTCAGGGAAAATAATAAATGAGATTACGAGATTAGCTCAAGATATCGCTTTACTCGAAATAACAAAAAAAAAACATTATTACGTAATATTTCAGGTTGTAATTACAGTAATTTTTTTATGGTGCTATTTCTAGAATGTAACGCAGGTATTTAATTATTATTTTAATTAATGAGAGCATTATTCGAGATTGACGAGTGAAATTAAAATAGCAATCTGATTAATTGTCTCGTGTATTTAGTGGTGCGAATAGGTTTAGAATAAAAAACAAAAAAAAAACGTAACACGTAACGTATTAACAGCATGCACAGTGAAGGAATAACGTTGTGTGATAAAATGAAATCTGTAAAATTTATAGATTTTCGTAATTATTATATTATATTCTTGGCAAAAAATAGTCATAAGTCCAATTCGGAAGGGTGGCAACTAAAATCCAAATATCCTTGTGGGTGGCGCTATACACGTTGTAGCCCGTAGCTCTGATAACCACTTAACACCAGGTGGGCTAGGAGCCCATCAGCCTGTCTAGATTTAAAAAAAAAACTTTTTTTATTAGATTTCTACACTAAAATAATATAATTAAATTGTGAATTCAACATGTTACAGTACAATTTTTAACGCAGTGTCAAATTTCGTTAAACTAAGCTGCGACAGAAACCTTACCACATCGGGCATACATTGTCATTTATTACCAGCGTCTCCGAATACAGCCAAAGTCATTACGTGCTAACGAACCGAGTTAAAATTATCAAGATATATTTATTATTAAAATAATCACAAGGCATCGAAATACTTAAGTTTCAAGTTGTTAAATCTGATACATTAATCTTTGTTGTGAATTAATGAATAATGAATGAGTTTCGTCTTGACAATTTTTCAGCGCTTTTTTTATTGTAAGGCTTCAGATTGCTTTCGGTCCCCAAGGGTCCCCAAAGGTCACGTAAGAGGATTTCGTATACACATCCACACATATACGTCACCGCGCCCGAAGCTCTTATGCATCAAGGTCACACGCATCATTCTCACTCACTACAAAGCTAAATGTATAACACCGTAATTTTGCTCGCCTACTAAAGTACCCCCAAAGGTCACCATAAAATTTATTACGGCGTGTCCACATAAAATGCATTCTGGGAAAAAACCCTTTCCGTACGAAATCCTCTGAGGACAACCGAGTTCAGTAACACTTAAATTATTTCTCACGCCTCATTCATGGGATTTCGTTTATTTTGTTTGATTAAAGAAATGAATTTGTTATGTACTTAATAAATGTGTCAGCCAATGGCTATGATAAATTTGAGGGTTAAATGATTGAAACAAACCTCAAATTTCATTTCCCAGCCACATTATTCGCAAATCGAAAATAATTTGTAACATAAGGTTAAGGACGCAAAACAAAAACATGTCTACCAAATATTTATATAGAAACGGATACTTCAAAAAAAAATCAAAAAGTTTCAATAAGATAAGTTTGTATCGACGTCGAAGTACAAAGGCCAAGCTAAATCACGAGACCCTCCTCATCTTCTGTGACATCGAATGATATAAATTGACGTAAAGGCTATCGTGTTGAATGTACAGCGGAATAATATTTGAAAGGCCCAGAGATTGCGTAATTTAAGTACATTTTTCATTTACAACTTACCGTGAATAAAACATGAAACAAATCATAAATTTAAGCAAACAGATTTATCGGTGGGTTGTATGGATCAGTAACTATGTAAAAAGTGAATCTTGATTGTAGCATGACGAACTCTTGAGCCGCTTAAACCTTCACGTGGTTTGTATGGCTGACTTTGTTTTTCTAACTATGCTGGTAGCCTCGAGGGGCTATGCCAGCTTCATCGAGCGAGTGGGTGAGCTCACGGGGCTCTAACCTGGCGAATTTGCTAGCATTAGCTAGGGCTAATGCTTGCTAGGGCAAGAGTAGACGCGCTAAGGTGATCTGACGAGAAACACAATGTGCTGTGTGTGAGGGCTATTTTGCTCGCCGAGCCCTTCGTCACAAGTGACGGGTTTCACGAGAACGGTGACCGATGCTTGAGGTACCTAAAACTACCGATAATAGATCGGGAGAATCCGAAATGACGTGTTTCATGCGACGGCGACTGTTTACCGTTCGGTCCGCAGGAGCAAAAATCCTCCAAAATGACAATTAACTTAAATTAGTCCGTTTATTTACGCTGATTTATTATACAATTTCGACTGGAGTAATAAGCTAAAGCGATCCACTGAGATCATAACTAATAGAGATTTACATATCTATAAGCAAACCATTTATTATTAGACTAAGCAACATACGATCAAAATATTTACAAGCAACTGCTGTTACTATTTTTCCCAAGAAAACCACCATGAGAAAAGTCAAAAGGAAGTTTAGTATGTCGAGCGCTCCGACTGACTCTCAGCGCCAGGACGAGTCCGGGTCTCCTGGTGTGAAGTTGGTTACCGGCTATAAGTCAGTGCGTCATTAGGCTGCTTATAGAAATTGGGTGACTGTTGACTCAAATACTAGTACCACAGGGCGATTAGGCCATAAACAAATCCTTAATGTTGGCACCTGGAATATTCGCGGACTCTTGAGACCTGGGCAAATCGAAATAGTTTGCAGAGAGATGGAAAGTTGTGACCTGGATGTGATGGGCTTAAGTGAGACTCACCTCAGAGAGTCCAGTCATCTTGTCATGGCATCGGGTAAGCTGAGACTCAGTGCAGGTAATCCAGAAAACAGCCTCAGCGGCGTTGGGTTTCTAGTATCAAAGAGAATGCGTGGCAGGATGATCGGGTACAATGCAGTCAATGACAGAATCATTACACTAAAACTATCTGCCCACCCTTATCCCATCAACATCGTACAAGTATATGCACCGACCTCGAATTCAAACCAGGATGAAATAGACTCTTTCTACAACAGCTTGGGGAAAGTCTACCAAGATATCACAAAGAAGGAAGTCACAATTCTCATGGGAGATCTCAATGCCAAGATAGGCAATACGCTAATGGATGACCATGTTCGCGGCATAGTCGGGAAATTCGGGCTAGGGACTCGTAACGAGCGAGGGCAGTTACTCCTCGACTTCTGTGCGGAACACAATGTTTCAATTATGAACACCCACTTCCGGCATCATCCTCGAAGGTTGTATACATGGATCTCCCCTAACGGTCAACATAGAAACCAGATTGACTATGTCATGATAGGGAAACGATGGAAATCATCTGTCCTGAATGTTAAGACGAGACCAGGTGCAGATTGTGTCAGTGACCACCAACTACTTGTTGCAAAAGTTAAAATCCGTCTTAAGTCAATCAAACAGCAGAAACCTAGGAAGGTAGTGGACATATCGGGTCGAGCGCAGGAGTTGTTTGCCAATGCCATTAAGGAGCGGTTGCGTGATTTTGCCGTAGATCCCTTCGACTCTGCAAATGTTACCAAGAAACATGGTCAGCTATCGTCAGAAGAAAAGCCCGAAAGGAGGATGGTCTTACGACTGACGCAGATAAGCATGAGTACAGACTGCTGCATCATGAAGTCCAAAGACTTTGCAGACGTGACAGAGATGCCTATATAAGTGCTGTCTGCGACGACATTCAAAGGAATTCTGAACGCATGCATTCTAAGGACATGTTCCGCAGAGTGAAGCTGTTGGCCAAAGAGTACAAGCTGAAAACCTGGACTATTGAGGACGACCGTGGTAACCTCATCATTGACAGGCAGGCTGCGCTAGACAGATGGAGGAGATACAGTGAACAGCTATATTGCGAAAAGGGCTGCAATGATATTGAAGAAAGGGTGGACTATAACCAATATGAGCCAGATATCCTTCTTCAAGAAGTTGAGGCAGCAATCAATAGGCTGAAGCAAAAAGCATGCGGAAGGGACAGCGTAACCGCTCTAATGTTAAAGAGCCTAGGCTCGGATGGTGCCAAGATTTTACACTCCATTTGCCAGAAAGTATGGCGTACTGGCCAGTGGCCTGAAGACTGGACGGAATCAATATTAATTCCTCTCCATAAAAAAGGCTCCACGCGCAAATGTGAGAACTACAGGACTATCTCCATAATCTCGCATGCCAGTAAAATTCTCCTCCATATTATCAATAAAAGACTGGAGAGTTTTATCAGTAGGCAAATCGCAAAAGAGCAAGCGGGTTTTGTTAAGGGTTGAGGAACCAGAGAGCAGATCTTAAACATAAGGCAGTTGATCGAAAAGGCAAGGGAGTTCAACGTCCCGATGGCTCTCTGCTTCATTGACTACGCCAAGGCTTTTGACTGCATCAACTGGAAGAAAATGTTCGACGTGATGCAAGAGATGGGAATACCGGACCACCTCGTCTCCCTTGTTCAGACTCTATATATGCATGGAATTACGAGAGTCAGAATGGACAATGAGTTTTCCCATCCATTTAAGCCCGAACGTGGAGTCAGACAGGGGTGTATTCTCTCCCCACAACTCTTCAACCTCGTCGGTGAACACATTATGAGGCTCGTTCTGGAGAACTGGGAGGGGGGTATTCGTGTAGGAGGCCACCGAATTAATAATCTTCGTTTCGCTGATGATACCACTATAATCGGTACCTCGGAGCGAGAGTTGCATGAGCTTCTGAGGAGAGTGGAAGTCGTTAGCAAAGATTACGGACTTTGCATCAACCGATCCAAAACGAAACTGATGTTTGTCGATAGAGCTGGCACAATGACACGCACTCACGAGCTGCGTGACGTGGACGTGGTGCAGGAATTTGTGTACTTGGGGTCATTAATATCCAGTGACGGTGATTGTGACAGGGAGGTGGTCAGGAGGGCCCAGATGTCAAAATCAGCCGTGAAGCGATTGGAGAAGATTTGGAGAAATCGCAGCATAAACAAAAAAACTAAGATAAAGCTCATGACAACCCTTATCTTCTCCATATTCTTGTACGCTTCTGAGACGTGGACCCTCAAGTGCCGTACCCGATCGAGAATTGACGCATTTGAAATGTGGTGTTGGCGCAAAATGTTGGGCATATCATGGACGGAGCGCCGAACAAATGCGTCAATTCTCGAGGAGCTAAACGTCAAGACCCGTCTATCTACAATCTGCATGCAGCGTCTCCTCAAGTACTTCGGACACGTGGCCCGACAAAATCCCGAGAACTTGGAAAAATTTATAGTTGTAGGTCACGTGGAAGGAAAGAGAAGTCGAGGAAGATTGCCAACCAGGTGGACGGACATTATCAAGGAGGCCACAAACACCAGCGTCCCGGGCGCCATTAAGCAGGCCAAATGCAGGCAGCATTGGAGGAAGCTGGTGCAAAAACTGGACCAAGGTGGTCACGACCCTCAGCAATGAGGAAACGACAGAGAAGAAGAAGAAAAGCTGTTACTTCTCGCTTTATCATTAAGTTATTGTCTCCTTAACTTATTTACCCACCACTTATTCTAATCTTGAGAATTGGTGATGGTTTGGTTGGATTGGTTGCGAGACCGCACAGATAATTACCATCACTCTGTCTATTTCTACTGTGAATCGATCATGCGTTTCGGTCTTTGAAGGGTACGGCAGTAATGGATCTATTATGCTGAGCGGTAGTATTTATATTGCGTTGTCTATGTTCGGCGCACATAGCCATACCAGACTACTGGCGGTAAGACCTCTTGTGAGTCCGTGCGGGTAGGTACCACCACCCTGCCTATTTCTGCCGTGAAACAGTAATGCCTTTCGGTTTGAAGGGCGGGGCAGCCGCTGTAACTATAGTTGAGACCTTAGAACTTATATCTCAAGGTTGGTGGCGCATTTACGTCATAGATGTCTATGGGCTCCAGTAACCATTTAACACCAGGCGGGCTGTGAGCTCGTCTAACCATCTAAGCAATAAAATAAAAAAGACGGTCCCTAAGGTCATCTGAATAAAAACAAATATTCAAAACATTTATTCCTACAAAACATTTTCGCTTCTAACTGTTAGCTGCCGATGACATTATGCCTAATAAAAATCATGTAATTAGCATATCCTCGTAAATATTATTTCAAAATTTTCTCCTTATTATTGTTGCGGGTTCTTCCTTCGCAAAACCGTTACGGCAACGCCTATCAATCATGTTGAAACTTCTACAAAAAAGTCATAAATTCTTACCAGACAGCTCGTTTCTTATGTTTTCAAGTTACGTGTTAATCAGCTATACAGTTATGTTTAAAACATCGTAATGCATGCACATCCTTACTCTGAAAGCTCAGTCAATATTTATCAACTGTAATTTCTGAGATATTTTTCATGACTTTACTTTTGAAGAATATTCAGGTCTTCTATAATATGTCTGATAGATAAAAACAAATCAGTTAAGTGTCTTTTTTCTTCTATGTTTGTTAACCGATTTATTTTTCTTGAAAAGTTATTGGTAATCTGCTGTTTTATCATTAGAAAACCAGAAATAAACTTCTTCAAAAATTCTTAAAAAAAAAATTTAAAACAACTTAAGTAGTATAATCTTTTTTATTACCTGTTTTTTCTGTTATTATTTTAAGTAACTATAGGTGTGTTTTAGTATGAATTAATTGTTTAAACAATCTCAATACATTTTTCTCTAAAAAATAACATCAAAACACACCAGAAAATTTAATACATTAAATCTAATTTCAATCATTGGGCGAACACTAGTAATTATAAAATTATAGTGACGGGCTATGCAACGTCAAACTGACAAATACCTAATTTCGAGTTATGTTTTTTCTATTACTAGAAGTCCCGCAGTAGTCGAAATTCGACTATAATTAATTGGAATTGTAAGTTTGTATGTATTGGAATTGTAAGTTATGATTGTATTTTATACTTCTATAATCACAAATTTCGCCAAGACTACGCTATAAAAAATATTAACAAAGACAAACAATATTTAATCTATTCTCAATTTGACAACAGACGTCAAGAATAAAAGTTTGACAATAAATAGTATGCATGCGTGTGTGCGTCAAATACAGTGTGTGTAATGTTTTCTTTATTGATTTAATGTATCTTTTATGAATTATTTTAAAAAAAATTAGCATTGTGCACTTCTTCTCTATATTCTCTATAAGTGTGGAAAATTTCATACTCCTCCGTCCGCGCAATTTTCGTAAAAAGGGATATAAAGTTTTTGCTTCACGTATTAATATATAGATACTCATAATGATATTTTTATTACTAAGAAAGAAGCTAAATTTCTACATGACTTCAAAAAGTCATATTTCGTGTATTACTTTAAAAATTAAAACGGGTTTTAATACGGATCATTATGTAGTAAATGAACGGAACTGATGTGTTCGAATATTTCTTAATGCTATATTAAAGTAGCTCGAAACTCACCAAGTTTAGTATTTTCTGCTGTCGTCGCGAGCCGTAGACATAATTATAATCAAATTTACAGTTTATCTATTAATTTTGTTGAATGTTGTAGTTAGCACAATGTTCAAAATGTCAACGGCTAACATCTTATTCGCCCGTGACCACGAAAACTGTTAAGTATTCTTAACATCGGAAATAATATAAAAACAATAAAAAAACACAAGATCAAACCGTAAAAGGAGTTTTAATTAAGTCCACCTACATAGATTTAAGGAGCTCATAAACATGACAATATAAGAATCTGAAGAATATACAGAATGTCGCCATAAAACATGTGGTCGAAGTATTCGTCTCGTAATAGTATCGAGAGTATTCTGTACTGCCTTTCCCACCCCTAAAAGTGGAACACATAATTGTTTCACAACTGAAATCAACAGTGATAGCTTGTCAGTGATAGTGACAGTGATAGTCTTGCGGACACTTAATAAACAACATTATCTGTAAATAAACAGCTTACAATGGTTGCGGATTCTTTTTTTCATGCACGATGCTTTTCCTGTATTCTTGAATTTCGTCGCGGTAATCTAATCAGAGTGACGGAACAACAATAAATACGACAATTTAGAACGTATAACAATGATTCGAATATACTGAAAATATTTACAACATTCTCACTGTCGGCGAAGCTTTTCAGTTATGTCAGAATACAACCATGTATAAAATCGTTGGTTTATATGACTCAGAAATTCACCGTAAGGAAAAATCCTTTATCATTTTATATTAGTAATTACCAGTAGTGATTACGTAAGTACCTTCAGATAGAAGGAGGTTCAAGTCTCACCTTCATAACGGCTTCCTTCAGAACGAAACACACGAGTGCTTTGCGGCAGAACAAAGTAGTAGTAACTAAATAAGAAGATTATGGTAGCTACCCATACGGAGTCAAAATACGCCATACGAACAGAGTACCTTTTAACAGTTTTAACTCAATACTGATACTATGCGTAACATATGCCAGCATGATGCCAAGTTAGAAGATTTTGGTAGCTACCTATACGGGAACAAAATACGCCATACGAACAGAGTACTTTTTAACAATTTTAACTCAATACTGACACTATCCGTAACATATGCCAAGATGATGTCAAGTAAGAAGATTTTGGTAGCTACCTATACGGGGTCAAAATACGCCATACGATCAGAAGGTGTGTGGCGCATTTACATTGTAGATGTATATGGGTTCCAGTAACCACTTAACACCAGGTGGGCTGTGAGCTCGTCCACACACCTAGGCAAAAAATAAAAAAAAAAAAAATAAAAGTACTTTTTAACAATTTTAACTTAATACTGACAATATGCGTACAGGTAACCCTCCCATAACACGGTAGTCATGTATGTCCCTACAAAGTCCCGTGTTGTGCGAAACCGTGTTAAATGAGACCAGAATCCAGTACAAAAAGGTGAGTATTTTTTGTGATTGAAACATCTCAACTATGGCTGTGTGTATTTTTTAACCTACTAAACATAAAAATAAGCAATAAAATTTCGGTTACTCCCATATATGGTGTGTTCATAGTGCATAATGTAACTTGCTAAATATTTTTAAACAAAAATCTCGTTGTCGTGTTGTAGAAGTACCGTGCTATAAGGGAGAGATTTTTACTGGTGGTAGGACCTCTTGTGAGTCCACGCGGGTAGGTACCACCGCCCTGCCTATTTCTGCCGTGAAGCAGTAATGCGTTTCGGTTTGAAGGGTGGGGCAGCCGTTGTAACTATACTGAGATCTTAGAACTTATATCTAATGGTAGGTGGCGCATTTACATTGTAGATGTCCATGGGCTCCAGTAACCACTTAACACCAGGTGGGCTGTGAGCTCGTCCACCCATCTAAGCAATAAAAAATAAAAATAAAAAATTTTTTTTTCATTAAATAAGCAAAAAAGAATGTTGTCAAAACCATGATCGAGTCCGTAATGACTAAACGAGATCATCGCTTAATTGAAAACGAAGTATCCATTGCTCTGGAATAACGACATTCCTACTTTCGAAGGCGAAACGCTCGATTGTTTCGCAATGAAAACCGCACGCCCAGTACCTATTACTTAAGATGGAAATTGTAACAATAGATCCATATTTAGACATCCAAACTTAGACATTAGAATCCGCTACTCTCTACATCACAATGCTATTGGAACAAATTTCATTTCAGGATTACGATTATCTTATACCTTTAAACGAGAAATTCTTGTATATTAATATATATGTATATATAGTTATAAGTAATCTGAATCTAGGAAACGGCTCCAACGATTTTCATAAAATTTAGTATACAGTGAATTTCGGGGGCGATAAATCGATCTAGCTACGATTTATTTTCAGTAAATGTTGTTTTATTCGTGTTTTCAATAATCAACTCTTCCCGACACCTATTGGCGAATAATAATACTATTTTTCTTAATTGAGGGTAACTAACCGCTTTAAAGACAAAACAATATGGCGTTATAAAAAAAATCCCCGAGCAAAGCTCGGTCATCTGGTATACATATAAACCGTGGTTTACTACTATTTCTACTACTATTTCTGTTGCAAAGCATTCGTGGGTCCCGTTTTGAACGATATGACCATATGACAACCATTATCCAATACCATTGAAACTTCGAGCTCATGTTTCGACCATTAAATACCACCTTATAATATTATATAAGCCGTGAACTCGTCTTCTATACAACGTATATAGAATATGCCATATAATAAAATTATTAATAAAAATAAAAAAAATTAATTTCACCATTTTACGTTCGAAAACGTGACGGATATGTTTTTGGTGCACACAATGGTCTTATGAAAAATATCGTATGAAATTAGTTCTCTTGTTTATTTTTCTTGACTTCATTTTCATTTACAATGTTACGTATTCCCGTTTCTGTGTTGTATTTTTCTAGTGAGAATTAATTACTATGTCTTTTTTTTGTATCCTCTTCTTATTATGCAATAAGTTCAGTGAAAATATGCTCTATAATGACGACACGACTAATGTATTCGATTGAACACAAGACTATTTTACTATCAAACTATCATATAATGAGCACGTATTATGTGTAACTATATAAAGTAATATGCAACAATAAATGGCCATTCTAAATGTCGTGAGTGAGAGCACAAGTTTAATTACCGTTTGTTCAGGAAGACTCGTAGCAAATGAATGGAGACATAATTCGATAGTGTTACTTAACAACGGTCACACGAAACTTGAGATCGCACACTGATTTCTTTTATAAATAATTTATTGGCACATTAATCAAAATGTAGTAATAGAAAATTTTCAACACGGAAACACTGTATGTATATGTTGCATATGAGAACATTTCCAGTTTGATATTACCGAAATTTAGAAAGAGAAGCCCGTAGGTACCTATCGATCGGTCGGCCCACGGAATAGATAAATAAATAAAATAATAAATAACCTTATTTATCTATTCCGTGGGTCGGCCTGTAATCTACAATTAAAAACACGAAATCTTGAATAGAACAAACACGTTAATGTAGCTGTTAATAATTGTAGTAAATCATGCGTTCAATTTGGTAACGAATTCAACCTTAATTAATGAATCAAATTAAATCATCACTTAAATTAAAGGAACTATACAAATTCTAACCGCAGTGTAATTATATTGAAGAACTTGAACATATCTTTACAAATATATTCGACTAAAGAAATTATTTAAATGCTATTCAGTCAAGAACCGTTATGGAGAAAAATGTTAATAACCAAAATACAATATATAAAACAAAACATCCCCGTAATTAATACGTTCAAACTTGGGTTTTCCGAATTAATTTCACTTCAGGTAAGGTAACATAACAATATGAAAGGTGACGGGCGAATAGTTTAAAAAAAACGGATGTATGTCATACATTTACTTAGTGATTAGACCAGTAAGACATAGCCAGGCGTGAGTAAAACTTTAACTCAGTTTAATAATTGAACTTTCTTTTTGAAGAATCGTCAAAAGTAAGATTACTAAAATCATTCGCTACGATGACAAATCGCGCAAAACCGGAATAGATAAAAACTAGTTTCCAAGAAGAAGTAGAACATAATCTTTTAAAAAAAATCTGCCACTTTATAGTTCCATATAAGTTCACCAAACTTAACAATATCAAGAATATAAACAGCTCGAAATCCTGTCTCAATAAAATGCGAAATTAAGCGCAGGAAACAATATCATACAGGTTTTTCGGACTACCAAACGTTCTCTTCTTATAACGGTATATCCAATTCGCATTCCTTTTTCTTATTCGCGTGTTTAAAAAAGTTCTTATATATCTTCTGCATAAGTATATATTACCTGAACGCGTACAGGCGTCCACATACTTCTTTTGCAACGTGAACCGTTGGCCTCAAAACGCTTTTTGTTTTTAAATGCTTTTTTTAAAGTTTAACACTGGGAAATAACTAATTTGAATTCTCCGTACATTTCTGGTTTGAGTTACCTGTATTTAGATAAAATTACTATCAAACTACTGTTTAAGTTGCCTATTGAACAGTTCGAATTTATTCTAAATGAAAATGTTAACAACAAATTCATTAATAAATTAAAAGCAAAGTTTCGTTTTGTTTACATTGAAAGAAAATAATTTCATATCATTTTGGTTACTAGGAATAATTTGATTTACTTATAGAAAATAATTTGCAACTTTTTATTTATTTATTTTTATTGCCCTTGTAGGCAGACGAACATACGGCCCACCTGATGGTGAGTGGTTACCGTCGCCCATAGACTTCAGCAATGCCAGGGGCAGAGCCAAGCCGCTGCCTATTTTATGATGAACAATCAACATTAAACGTCATTATTGAAGAATTATTTTGTATTGTTATTGAAATGAGACAAAATTTTTATTTGAATTCAACGATTTTAAATTTCTACATTAAGATGCCAGTGCAAGAATTGAGACCTCATGTATTGGCTAAAATTATTTTTAAATAAAAAACTATCGTCTAATATTATTTTTTGAATCGTTTTAGTGTTCATCGTTGGCCACAAATGTCAGAATCAACCGATTTCTTTCGAATAAAAGCAATAAAACCTTTTTTTTATGCAACGCAAAACTGTACTTTATAGCTTCAGTTTCCAACTCTGATAGCTTTTACGACGAGCCCTGGATAGGAAGATAAGTTCTCGGCCGCTTAGGGCTATGTGCTTACTCAGCTCGAGACGTAAAGTCGATAGTTTAATAGTACATATTACGACTGTACCACCCTTAACATCGGAAAGCACGACTGCACAAAGATAGTCAGAATGATGACACAAACATTCGTAACACCATTATTTTAGCATATCTTTCGTTTTGCATTACAGGAGATTATGTTTTTGTCATGTAAGTCGTTCGCGAACTATTGTAATGTGTCTATTTACTTAAAAAATATAAATTGTCTTCGAGAATTGAATTCCAGAATAGCGGAATGGTGTATCTCAATAAAGGTACACGCCAAGATGTCTTTCTTAATACTTTTTATTACGTAAAACATAAAATTAAAAACGAGTTACATATTACAGTACACAACTGCTTATATTTACAACACAATTGATTAAGCCAATCGCTACAGACAACTTACGTTGTTTCACAACATGTCCGTCAAAAACAATTACATTCACAAACATGGTGACTGTCAATAGCTCATTACAACTTTATACTTATAATCATCGCTAATGCAATAAATATTGTAAGTTTATTTGTTAACTATTTCGTTGTCAATAAAATAAGTTTTTAGTACAGACAAAGTTTTATTTTATGTAACACTATGATGTTGAATAAATGAATTTTGATGAATCAGCCTTTTCTTTATATTTGTTTACGTTCTTTTTTTTTATTGCCCTTGTAGGCCGACGTGCATACCGCCCACTTGATGGTGAGTGGTTACCGTCGCCCGTGGACTTTAGCAATGCAAGGGGCAGAGCCAAGCCGCTGCCTACCGCTTAATACTCTCCACAAGCCTCGTTTGAAGAAGGACATGTCATAGCGCTCGGAAAACACCGTGGAGGGTAGCTCATTCCATAGCCGGATGGTACGTGGCAAAAAAGACCTCTGGAAACGAACTGTGCATGACCGCAGTGGCTCCAGGTAGAATGAATGAACTCTACTCCGGTGGCGGGCGGTGCGATGGTAAAAACGAGATGCCGGTATCATCTCGAACAGTTCCTCAGAGCACTTCTTCTTCTTGCACTTCTTCTATCATAAATGACATGTTCTTAATTGTTATAATGTGCGAGTTAATGGCGAGTACTAATTCTGAACGCAGGCCTCCGAGACGATAACAGCAGACGTAAACTTATGCCCCAACTGTACGTATTGAAACATGTCAAAGCACGCTGACGAAGTGAACACCAATATCAACACTAGACGTCCGCACCACCATTAAAAAGCAGAGACAGCTCTACGGAGACGGTGCTGCTTCTAAATGGTAGTGAACAGCATCAAGGTTACTGTGTAACCCCATGACTCTGCAGAAGTCCACTTGGATTGCGAAGGGAGATCCCCTTAAACCTTAAAATGTCAATGCTCCAAACTGAAAGCTATTCTGAATTTAAATAGATAAGTTTGGAATATTTTATTTTTTCACATTAATTCCAATTGGAAGGATTCATGTCTATTTTTTTTTAAGATTCACTTCTATGTTTCAACACGAAATAAAATAATATAATAAAAAATAGAAATAAGACAGAAAATAAGTATAATCAATAGATAACAACGCAGCACCTAAATGGACACTACAGAGGATTGTTTCGGAATGATCATGTCACATACCTTATATTATTCTTAAATTTTGACAATAAATTAATACTCTTTCGACGCAACGAATCAAAACAGGAGGGGGGGGCGGGCATTCACAAAAAAAGCTCTCACCCAGAATGTTTTAAGTAAATTTAACACTTAATAATCTCGGTTCTTGTCTTTGAAGAGCCATACAAAAACATTAACAAAAAAGCTAAATAATTTGTGGCAAAGCAATTAGGGAAATGCGATAATAACAAAAAAAAATCTAGAATATAAATACACATTTGAAACATTTACTTTAAAATCACATTTTTTACTTGTTACTTAATCGTCTCAAAATGTAAATTCATCCGAATTTTCCAGATAATTAACTTGATCGTGGCTTGCGAATAACAATATTGAATCGAGTTTTATTAAAATTTCTTTCTCGTTATAACGGTGCTATTCACGACTGACATCTACTCTGCCCTAACCATAATTTGTAAACAATATTTTACGAAGAATTAAATAGAATATTTGCATTCGAAAAATAACAAAAAAACAATTAAAATTCATAAATAAAATTCCAAAAGCACGCTTTCTCTTAAACTATGCGTATTTAAGAATTTTTAAATGTACGAATTATCAAAATGGTGACCACAAATTAAATGCAGTCTGACATTTCCAAGAAATTCCTGCATTAGATCGTATACCAACCACGAGACGAGACAATATGACCTCATGTGGTTTTTTTATGTAAAACCACTAATATAACTAGTCAGGTCATAAGTATTGTCACACAGTAAAAACTTTTCTTTTAGAATGCTGGCCACAAAAAAGTTTATTGAATTAGAATTTCGAATTGTTCATGAAAATAAAAAATGTATACTTTTAGAATTTTACTTATTTTTTAATATGGAGTGGACGCTTAAAGAAGACCGTGTTGCAGTTATTGCGTTGCATCGTTGCGGTTACGCGCCAATTCAAATTTTTAACATACTGAAAAATTTGAATATAACCAAAAGATTCGTTTATCGTACCATCAAACGATACAATGAAGACTCTAGTGTAGACGACAGGTCAAGAAGTGTTCGCCCTCGGTCTGTTAGGACTCCAGCAGTGATAAAAGCTGTGAAGGCGCGAATTCAAAGAAATCCCAAACGTAAGCAGAAACTGTTGGCCCTTCAGATGGGGTTAAGCAGAACCACGGTGAAAAGGGCGTTAAATGAAGACTTAGGGCTTCGGGCATATCGAAGAAAAACAGGACATCGTTTGAATGCTCGTCTAATGGACCTGAGACTGAAGAGATGCCGCGCTTTGTTGAAGCGGTACGCGGGAAAAAAATATCGGGAAATTCTTTTTTCGGATGAAAAAATTTTTACCGTAGAAAAGAGCTACAACAAACAAAATGATAAGGTGTACGCACACAGTAGTGAAGAAGCGAGCAACCGTATTCCGCGTGTCCAACGAGGTCATTTTCCATCCTCGCTCATGGTATGGTTGGGAGTTTCTTATTGGGGCTTAACAAAGGTACATTTTTGTGAGAAAGGTGTAAAAACGAATGCAGTTGTGTATCAAAATACAGTCCTGACGAACCTTGTGGAACCTGTTTCTCATACCATGTTCAATAACAGGCACTGGGTATTCCAACAAGATTAGGCGCGAGCTCATAGAGCGAAGAGCACACAAGACTGGCTGGCGGCGCATGAAATCGACTTCATCCGGCACGAAGACTGGCCCTCCTCCAGTCCAGATTTGAATCCGTTAGATTACAAGATATGGCAACACTTGGAGGAAAAAGCGTGCTCAAAGCCTCATCCCAATTTGGAGTCACTCAAGACATCCTTGATTAAGGCAGCCGCCGATATTGACATGGAACTCGTTCGTGCTGCGATAGACGACTGGCCGCGCAGATTGAAGGCCTGTACTCAAAATCACGGAGGTCATTTTGAATAAACTTTAGTGTCATAAGAATCTATGTTTTGTTAAGTTCATTTTGGTATATGAATGGTTACATAATGAATAAACTTGTTTCAATTATTTTCCATTAAACATGTGACAGAATTTATGACCTGACTAGGTAGATACAGCTAGCCCAATCATAAGTTACCTAACCGTTCTAAGGTTTGGATTTCAATTATTGACAAGTGAGTTTTTTTTGAGATGGCAAATTACTTTTTTTTTTTTTCATTAGTTGGGTCGACGAGCTCACAGCCCACCTGGTGTTAAGTGGTTACTGGAGCCCATAGACATCTACAACGTAAATGTGCCACCCACCTTGAGATATAAGTTCTAATGTCTCAGTATAGTTACAACGGCTGCCACGCCCTTCAAACCGAAACGCATTACTGCTTCACGGCAGAAATAGGCGGGGCGGTGGTACCTACCCGCGCGGACTCACAAGAGGTCCTACCACCAGTAAACTTTTGACCTCGGAGATCGTTCCAGTCTCACCAAACGGACGGATAGGCGAAATTAAAGGCTCAGTCAAGAATAAAATATACAGTAATTAGTGTTAAACTTAAAATGATTTTTTTTCTTTTAATAGCGTCATCGCTAAAAGAAATTCACAAATAGTAACTTAATAAAAGCTATTCATAGGTGTCATCGCACCGGCCAGATTTATTAACCTAAGTTCAACAGACCTGTCCGTTGAGATTATGTTAAATTTGAAAATAAAACACAATATTGAGGATGTCATATGATTCAGAAAAACATTAGCTGAAACGATATTCGAAATGAATTCTAGTTTTATGATTATTAAAACTGTATTAACTGTTTTTGTGCATAAAATTTTATCTGAAATGACTGTTAAATTTTCAATGGCATTTAAGTTTAGATGGCAGTTTTAATATCTAAATATGAATTCTTACAGAACAACAATTATTTATATTTCGTAATCTCAAATATGTAGTAATATTGATTATTCATTAACTTATGAAAATAGTAAGAAAATTCCTTTAACACGAATGTCCTGTGTAAGTTTTAACGAAATGTTGAATTTCAAAGTTCCAATAATTCTAAATGATATTAGGCTAGTCGAAATTTGCTCCAGAAAATCAAGCAATATGTTTCTTTCTGTAACTTTAACAATTTTACCAAGTTTAGTTAATATTTGATATTAAAAAAGTTTAAATTTGTCACTATAAATTACCTGTTATGGCCTTATTTCGCGAACTGCATGTTTTCTTAGACTGTGTGACATCTTCCGGAAATATGCTAATATGATGTATGCCCTACACATGCCGCGCAGAACTTGCCTTTGGATGGGGCCAACCTCTAATTAGGCAAATCTGCTTGCTCGTTGTACGCTAACTCTGGTAACCACTTAACCACAAAGAGGCACTTAACTTATATCCTTCTGTCTGTGTAGGGTTTACCTGATATTGAGTTACTCATAGACATCAAAAATTCCAGAGGCATAGCCAAGTCGCTGCCAATCGCTCATTATTCTTTACAATTTTAATTCCATTCCATTTTAAAGCCGGCTAGTAGTTGGTATATGAGACCTCTGAAAACACATTGTGGATAAACGCAGTGTCTCTGTGTTGTATGGATGAACTATCCGGTGGCGGGCGATGCGACAGTCAAAACTAGATGATGGAATCAACTCAAAAAATCGCTCAGAGCGCTCTCTATGGTACATAAATACAACTAAAAAGTCGTTCACCAATGAACAACACTATAATTATCCAGACAATTTGCTTTTTTTAAAGTTTGGTAACGTCATAATAACATTAGACGTCTTGCGTACCTAGCAGACCTCAAGAACATCAAAATTAACATCGAAAAACTACATTAATATTCCACACCAGCCCTTATAGGCTGAAACTTAGTCAAAACAAAATTTACAATGTCACTTTAACGTTGTCCTATTGCGAGTTTTGGATTACTGTACACCGATTTGTGATATAAAATAACATAAATCTTGAACATTTTTATATCAAACCGTATACATTGTTAGTGGCAACACACAAAATATAGAAAACAAAAATGTGATTACATTCTTATATTCCCATAACAGGATCGTGCCAATGTAAATTCTCATCTCTATGTCTCACATGACACCTGACTATGCCTTCTGAATGTTAAATAATCTATTATCATCATACACAATGTCCGTATATGCCGGCGGTATAACCAAAATATCGTATTTAATTTAATATATGAACGTACTACCTACTCACTGTAGTCGACTTGAGAGTCTGGCATAAAAAATATAAATGAGAGAAGAGCATTTTCGAGAAATTAGACATGATGTCTTTGAACGAATAGTATGGGAAATTTCATTCTGAAATTAAAAATCCACATGCCTAAAGCCAATGATGATTTTAAAAATTCTACTACTAAGAGAATATTTTTTTAAAACGTATTAGTTAAATTTATCACTGTGATCAACGTTAACATTGTTTAGCATAAAATAAGGATTTAAATTTATTAAATGAGGCACACATGCTCATGCACACAAACGATGTGTGTCGTTATCAATCCTTCGACGATAATATCACACGTGTGATCGGAGGCTTCGCTGCCGAAATCACCCACACACGTATAAGAACATATATGTATACGCCGAATACGTTGCGGTATCCAGCGTTTATGTAGAGGTAATATAAGAGGCGCATCTTCGAGTTTGCACATAGTTAAACAAACCGGCCGTCGGAGAGCGGGTCATGTTGGCGAATTTTAGCACAAACAGTGCCGAGTTGTAAGGGCTTCGTATTGTGCCGCGGATTAGGGTTGTCTCTGGACAGCCAGCGTTTAAATTAGACTGTTAAGGCCTAAAGGGCCACCTCCGGGCCATGGGACCCGGAATAATGATTAAATTTTGTATTTTGGTAAGTTTTTGTTTAAATTATTAATAATTCTTTTTATATAGCATGTGAGATTGTTTTAAAAAACAGTGGTTTAAATTTGAAACTTTTCGATTTTTTTTATTCAATACTAGCTCACCCGGCAGCCTTCGTAGTGCCTCAATCGATTAATAAAATGTATAAAATAAGCTTAAAACAACACACATCAAAGGAAAAACAAAATTACTATTTTTATTTAATTCCGAGCATTTTCATATTTATCTACCTTTTAAACCTTCTCTGGACGTCCGCAAATAATTCAAGACCAAAATTAGCCAAATCGGTTCAGCCGTTTTCGAGTTTTAGCGAAACTAACGAACAGCAATTCATTTTTTTATATATATAGATTCAAAAGTATTTCTAAGTAAAAAAAAGCATAGGTTTAGATTTTAAGTTTTCCGATATAGATATTTATATTTTTTTGTCTCATATTTAAATGTTATGACGAATTACACAAGCCCCGGAAATTTTTACGTTCGAGATTTACCAGAATACCGATAAAATAATTTCGAAACACCGAGAAAGACAAGTGGAAACGCTAAAAATACATTAACATATTATCCAACTTGAGATGAAACGGTGCCAAGTCAGTTGCAACAGAGACTAGAAATATAAACAATGTTAATTTGAGGGTTCCATTTTGTTGTATTTTGTATTGCTTTAAGGCGTGGACGAGCCCACGATTACACTTAGTGTTAAATGCTCACTGGAACCAATAGACATCAAGTACTTTTATAATATAACGGCAAACCCATCATTCAAACTAAATCGCTGACTGATTCACGGCAGAAATAAGAAGGGTGGTGGTACCTACCCGTTCAGGCTCAGAAGACGCTCTACCACCACCAAGTAGATTATCATTGCGATTAGAAAATAGGTTTTTAAGGTTAAATATGATCAAACATTTGGCCTACTTTTCTTCCATTGGCATCACAATATCTTGCGTATATCATTTGCATTGCATTCTTCTACGATTAACTTCAATACTCTGCGAAATGCACCCAAAACCTTTATTGTGTAATGTATAATCTCACTGATTTTTCTTCTTTATGTATTATACTTGATTTACCCAAGCCTTTAAAAACTGTCATTCGTTCTAATATTATGACGTAAGAGATAAGAAACTCAAGCACAATAATTGTAACAAAACCGAGTGCTATGCTTTGATTAACTTAGTCGACTGACTCAGTGAGGCAGTAGTTAACACCGAGAGCCGTGAGTTCGATTCCCACATCGGGCAAACATTCGTAGCGGGGTAAACAAAACTCTTTGTTTATTGTATATGTTATATTTAGGCGTACATAAGTATGTTTATCAGACTGGTCCATTGGTACAAGGAATCCTAATTTGGGGCCGGATGACCGTGCGTAATTTGTTCCCGGTTATTTTTAGAATTCAAATAAAAAAAGAAAATAAAAAAGTATTTAGTAATTCAATAGAAGAAAACGTAATTTTCAAATACGCTAAATAAACGCAGTAGCGGAAATCTACACATCGCTCTAACACGATGAAAACGACATCCGGTTCTAAATGAACCCTTCAGTAGACATATCGGTAGGTTTCCCTTTGCGTTCGATCTCAAGAGCCTTAACGCTCTCATGTATATCCATTAAGATTATAAATAGTTGCCTATATTTTACACATTAGCCTCTCAGGATAACATTTCCTTAAATTGAAGGATAGATGATCGAAGTAGTAAACGTATTTTAAGCGTGAATTCGTATTAAGATGACTTCTAGATCTGTTATCAAGATATTAAAATGTATTAAACATAAAGAACAGCTCAAAAATTATACATATGTATGCCATAAAATACATATTTAAAGATGCATATGATTTTAATCATTTGATACATGTTTCGTTTGATTCATATGTATATTTTTTTCAAAATATCGTCTTTCAGTTAAGAATATAAAATATAAATAATTAATGTTTGGGAAACGTCGAAGTTTGTTGGAAGCTATATTTGTCTAGAGAATAATATGAAAAATCTTTTGTTTTTTTAATAAATACATAATAATCAGTACTTGGCCGTTTAAATTAGAGATGCATACTTACATTTACAATAAAAATTCTTAAGTAATTAAAATTAAAGATCGTAGCTCCTTGGAAATAAAAATCTAGCAAACAGCGAGCGAAGCTAGTAAGTTATCGATGATTTCACGTCATTACGGATCCTCCCGATCCATTAACGGTGCTTTTAGGTACCTCAAGTACCGGTCACCGTCCTCGCCAAACCCGACGCTTGCGACGAAGGGCTCGACGAGTAAATTAACCCATAGACACAGCCCATTGCATTTCTCGTCGGATTTTCTCAGTAGGTCGCGTTTCCGATCCGGTGGCAGATTCTGCGAAGCTCTGCTCTTGCGAGTGATAGCAACACTCCCGGTTTGAACCCCGTGAGGTCACCTACTAGCTCGGTGAATCTAAAATAACCCGTCTAGGATACTAGAATAGGTAGGAAAAAAAATCGATGATAAGATAAGTCCCAGTCCGCGTGGTGGTACTGCTGACGAATATATTAACATACCCACCACCCTAGCCGCCCTAAGAAAAGGAGATCAGTAAATCCACTTTGATTGATAGGTGACGCGACTCTTATTCTAATACGCTAAAGACCACCTTATATCATATTTGGTAGGCAGCGGCTTGCCTCTGCCCCTGGCATTGCTGAAGTCCATGGGCGACAGTAACCACTCACCATCAGGTGGGCCGTATGCTCGTCTGCCTACAAAGGAAAATAAAAAAAAATAAAAAAATATCATGATGGACAGTGACAAGACAATTATGTATACCGTTAGAGAAGTATTTATACTCGAAGTATATACTGTCGGTGTATTAATGTCTGTTACTGTCAGCTAATTTACGATTAAGCTAAAAGGAAACTAACACTATGTATTATATTTAATTGGGCGTATAATTTTCGAAGTGTTTAAAATATTAACTATTAACATCGAGTATGAATTCGTTGAAAATTAGATCCATTAAAATACTCAAACACACTGTCGGATAGAGTGACGACAAAAAATGTTGAGAACTTGCATTATTTTGTCGCTGTCCCTCGGCCCATTACTTACATCAATACATTACTTGGTATTTATTTCGTAGACACCAACAATCTATAGGACACGACGTGTCTACACTTCATAGAGGGCTAGACTAGAATAGAACAACTGCTTACAAATCAAATTCGAAACTGCTTTACAATGGAGGAATTAAGCAATTTGCCTGTCAAATAACAAATATATTTTACATCAAATGACGAGAGCAGTGCGGCGGTATTTACACTAGGCCGCAGCTTGACTGCACCCCTAGCAGTGCTAATGCTTAGGAACGACAGTAACTACTCACCACTAGGTCTGAATGTATGCTCGTCTGCCTATAACAGCAATAAAAAAGTTTAGTTAAGTTCTAGAAAGTTCAAACGGTAAGAGAAAAAACCCGTTTGCGTAATATGTATATCTTGTTTATCTACATATGAAAAATTCGCCAGTAAGCAGGGCTTTAAGCAATCACACTCCTAAAACTATGTGATCGTGAAAAAAAAATGAACTCAGCACAATCACGGACTTAAGAAAAACCCATTATTTTCTAGGCCACCTATTAGATAAATAATGTACTAATAAATTCATAGCAATTACAATATTTACATTTAAGCGAACAATTTAAAGAATTTGCTATGTTATAAACATAATAGTAATATATTTCAAGAGACAAGGTCGCCTAGAATATTTCGTATCAATAAAATACCTCCGTCTTTATTCTAAATCTGTCTACCGATTTCAACTGTTTATATTTAAATATGATGAGGTATTTTAAAAACATGTCATTAAAAAGGGAGACTCAATGACTGTACGGAAAAGATTTTTCATTGATCGTCCTTTCTTTTCAGTAAACCGACGGCACAAATGTTGTAATTCGGAACTTGTATATATTATGCAAGATTTTCTTAAAATTGTCATTGGCGTTATTCATGCTTTTCGATTCCGGATTTCATATATTCAACCGATACCGCTACTAATTTTAACTACAATTTTAATAATTTTAATTCATCTACTAAATATAGCAGGACTGTTCCGCAAAATTGTTCAGCTTAGATATGAACGTCAAATGAAATAATAGCACCTAATGAAATACGATCGTACATGATAAATAACAATGAAAATAACAAACGGCCTCATTCCTTTGTAACTTCTGATCATTTTTTGTCGTTTAGCTCAACAGCGTTTGTCGCGAGTCACATAATTGTATCAGTCATCTTAATGTCATGTTTTTCTTAACGATTGAAATATCATCGATCACGATTTTAGTTCCGCAACAAATTATTGTAATGTTATTTATTAAAGGTGAACGCACTCAATTGTCAGAGGACACGAGGAGCGATGACGTAATCTAATGCACATTTTAGGGACTTTGTGCCCACACGACGTTTTCGTTTAGTATAATGGTTTCTCGGAGTCCCCTCGTGTGTAATATAATATGCACTGATGTCAAAAATAATGCTTGCGATTCGCCAAAAACTCGAGACCAACGCTTTTTGTCAGAAACAAGTTTAAAATGTCTTCCAACCGGACCTTTATTTTTAAAACGAGATTTCCGAAACTTCTTCCAGCAATCTTTTGAATTAAAAAGTAATTCGCAACAGGTGATAATGTAATGTTTTTTTTTTATCAATCGAAAATTACATTCAGTACGTATCGAAACGTTCTAATCTTCGAAATAAAGTTGAGTTTTTTAGTAGGTAAAGAGGTTGTCGCGAAACAATGTACTTTCCGCATAAATAATATCTCAAACGTTCGCGAATTCCGAACACGTAGCGTGTCCGTACCGGAAAAATCAATAAAAACTGGTCTCATTAACAACTAATGTGTTAGCAGACATCAGTATAGTAAACTTTAAAACACATTGTTTAGTTTACATAACAATTGATTACATTGTGGAGCGTGCAGACGGGGTCTACGCGACAACGGTATTCCTTCGAAGATCAATGAGAGACACTATGACGTATTCTTCGTGACTCAAGCAAATATAGATAACAATGAAACTTGTTTCCATGCTGCTAATGCCTTTATTGTTAAGGTAATTACTTAAACTTTTAAATATAAATCGAGCATCGCATGAACAAAAGTTTTAGTCTTTTTACTGTAGACGTAATGTAGTGCGGGCAGATAGGATCATCCTTCCGATTTTTGACGCAAATCAGTCTTTCATTCCGATTCGGAAGATAGGACATCGGAGATATACAATATAGAGATATACAATATACAATCGAGAAGTTGATCTCATGTCACATGGTGAGCCGGGAATCGTTGACTCTTTTAATTCAATAAAAAAGAACAGTAGTAGTTTACCCAAGGTATCAATGTAAGATCTGAAGAAAATATTTGCTCGTACAGTTTCTCGGCTTATTGTGCCGTGAAGCAGTAATGCGTTTCGGTTTGAAGGATGGGGCAGCTGTTGTAACTATACTTGAGACCTTAGAACTTGTATCGGAAGGTGGGTGGCGCATTTACGCTTTGGATGTCTATGGGCTCCAGTAACCACTTAACACCAGGTGGGCTGTGAGCTCGTCCACCCATCTAAGCAATAAAAATAAAATAATAAAAAAACATGCGTATTCGAATAACTTTTACACGTCACTCATATGATATAATATAATTTAGTAACATCACTATACCGAGTCACTGACATTTATTTTTCGTATGTTTTTTTTTTATATAGGCGTGAAGAACTATCAATCAGGGATGTTTTGTTTATTGTACTGTCAATCAAAATGAAGATACATTTACCATTTTTTCTCTATACTATTTTCTAAGTCTATGCTTATATTTTTTATTGCTCAGATGGATCGACGAGCTTACGTGGTGTTAAGTAGCGGAACCAATGGAAATCATAACTTTCACGCCTCCCTTGGGACATAACAATTATATATACCGGCAGTACCATCTTTTAAACCAGAATACACCCTGTTTCGCTGTAAACTAAGTTGCTGTGAACTCCCATTTTTTTATTGCATAAGTGTGTGGATGGTCTCACAATCCACCTGATGTTAAGTGGCTACCGGAACCCATAGACATCTACAACGCTAATTTTGGCACCTACCTATGTGTTCTAAGGTCTCAGTTTGGTACAACGGCTGCCCCACCCTTTAAACCGAAACGTATTACTGCTTCACTGCAGAAATAGGCAGGGTGGTGGTACCTACTCACAAGACGTCCTATCACGAGAAATAATGCAAACTATAATTTTGCGGGTTTGATTTTTATTACACGATGTTATTCCTTGACCGTGGAAGTCAATCGTTATTTGATATGTACGAATTTTATTAGTAAAATTACTAAGTACTTGCATGCGGGATTCGAGTATCGGCGCATCGCTAGATACAAATGCACCGGAAATCTTATCCTTTACGCCACGACGACTTCAAAATTCAACGACTTCACATAGCGCTCTACCATCAGTAGTTAAGCAAATACTTCAGCTCTAACACTAGGAGCAGGCTGAGGAACCCCGGTAACCGTACTCATCGAACTCGACAAAGAGGTCGACGTGCAACCTAACCCATGTATCAGCCCGCTGAGTTTCTCAATTCTCGCCGGATCTTCTCAGCGGGTCGCGATTCCGATCCGGTAGTAGATTCATTCGCGAAGCAATTGCTTTTGAGTTGTTAGGTCTCCTTCGGAGGCGCTCGGGCAGTTGTTAGCAAATCCCACCCCTCCTGGCTGAGCCTTTGCTCGCCCACCTGTCCTGGTGAAGCAGGACAGGTATCCTCAAAAAAAAAAAAAGTTAAGCAAGCTTATAATCTTTTGTGTACGTCGTTGGGGAATACGCGTTAAGCGCATATTTCATTACAAAAATTTTGTACCTGCGTTCTAGATCTTATCACTCACTGACATGTTCGCATCGTTTGATACGAATACATTGGGCATCTTATCCTTCAGGCCCCAACATCAACATTTCAACCTTCTAATATTACAATTTAAACACTTCGTGAGACGTCAAAGCATCATATTATAATGTGCTTAAATTCAAAACGAACCTTGCCGCTTATTTGACAAAACGAGTTACAAAATACACGTTTGATTAGAAATTATAATTTGATTAACTTACCTTGATGACATGGATCCTTCCAATCCCACTGTAATCTGACTAAACTCAATATAACCCGCTTATTAAACAGGAATCATGATTCAAATCGTTTGTATCTAGCAATATAATGATCTATCGGTATGTCAAAGGTTCTAGCTCAGTGATTCTCAACCTTTTTTTTGTTGCGGCACATATTTAACGATTACAAAATTTGGCGGCACACAAAGAAAAAGATAAAAATTATTTACTTACTACCGAATCACATACATTTGCCAATTTTAACGAAAGAAAAGGTGCAGTAACTACTATGCAACACCTTGTGAATCCCAACTATCACTAAAACAACACGTTTTGTACGCAGAAGTGGCAAGTGTGCGCCGACTTGAGACATATTCCTATTGCTATGCACGCCGCTTCATCATAATTTGGCACTAAGAAAAACCGCGTTGCAAAGCAAATAATAAAATATTTAATTTATTTTTTTATGGATTTAAATATACATTTATTCATGTTAAAAATATTTTTCTTTTTAAATGATATAATTTAATAATATTAACTTTATTATATATTTGCAAAATTTGGCGGCACACTTTTGAAATTTGGCGGCACACAAAAGTGCCGCGGCACAGTGGTTGAGAATCACTGTTCTAGCTCATAAGTCTTACGTTAGATATTTACGTTTGTAACTTAATTAAAGTTTAAATTTAATTAAAATAAAGCACTTCGGTGAATTTGCTATAAAAATTCCCTAAAATCCCACGAAAGAGGAAATTCAAATTAACCTAAACCAAATCGTAAAAACCCGACCTAAAAATTTCAAACAAATTTTCGAACAGGTACCCGAGTAAGCAATGTCACTTAAAATTAACTCTTAAGTATGCGTAATCTGAGTCATTTCCAGATTTAAGCGAGGTCAATACCGGTCGCCGAGATACGGGACCTGTGTTAGATTGAGTAACGTCTAGTGCAGCAGTTCGTATAGTTTAAAGGTTGAGGATGATAGTTCACATAAGGCCAAGCGGCAGGTCATGCGATGACGTAATTATTCGACGCCTTTCGTAAATACCACTGAAATTAATGTATGGAAAACATTATTTATTTATTGCTTAGATGGCTGGACGAGCTCGCAGCCCTACTGGTGTTAAGTGGTTACTGGAGCCCATAGACATCTACAACGTAAATGCCGCCAGCGACCTTGAGATATGAGTTCTAAAGTCTCAGTATAGTTACAACGGCAGCCCCACGCATCAAACCGAAACGCATTACTTCTTCACGGCAGTAATAGGTGGGGTGATGGTAACCTACCCGTGCGGACCCACAAAAGGTCTTACCAGCAGTAATTAAAGTAAGTAAGTATATTTGTAAAAATATGTATTTTATATAATTAAATAACTAAAACGACGAACTCTACTTACCCGATTTGTTTCTATATAGGTATACGATCAACAAAAAACAATCCTTCATTTCAAGTTGAGCCCGTGAGCTCACCTACTTCGTCCTGGCGTAGCTAATATAGCCTCTTAGGCTACCAGCGAATAGCTAGGGGGGAAAATTCTTCAGGCCTGCTGATTTAGTTTAGGTCTAACAAAGAACTACTTGTTATTAGCCCATTATTTCAGGTCCACATTTTATACTTATCACAAATTTATCCATTTCTATACCAGAATAAAAGTTCTCTTATACGCAAAAAAAAATTTTTCGAAACATTTTAATAATAAATATACGGTCACCTTACAATACAAGTACCCCGCGAATCTCAAACTTCACTATTAAACTGAACTATACAAACAAAAATGTATGATAGAATGCGTAATTAAATTAATGCACTGACGCATTTAGAAATTATTGACTGCCGCGAATGTTAGGTAGAGGTTAAGGTTTACAAGTAGACTAGTTCAATGGTCTCCTGCAAAGTCAAGGTTAAATTTGGGTTAGTACAGGTAGGTCCGTATTAATAATCCAGTTATTTTCTCGAAAATTCTGATGCTAGCATACGTTTCTCTAAAATGAGGTCTTATTTGAAGAAACACATTCATAAAACTCGAAGATACACGCCCAGCAATGCGAAAAAAAAATCTGAAATCACTGTAATAATCTAAATTTGTTCATGAGACAACTCTCACCAATCCTTATGTCAAAAATGACAAAAACATAACTCTACTTAATATTTTATGTTATTTTATTTATGAAAATGTAATATTTATACAATATTATCTATTTGTATCTCTAAAAAGCGTATATCTTCTTAAAACATTCAGTCACTTTAAATAGCGTATCATACGTTTACGAGTTTTAGAACGAAATATTCATGTGCATGAGAAAATACCTTCAGACAATTTCCATACGGACGCTACTTCTAGTTGTGAATTCTGAAACTCCAGATTATTCAAAACTATCTATTTAATTCTTTTTTTTTATTAATATTCGGGCGTCTCACCTATTATGTCCCGACAACATCGACTTTTACATGCCATTCTGATAGGTACCAGTCTATTAAGGTGACTACAACGACACAGCAATAACATTGCAACGACTTAACAATGCATACAAATTATGTAAACAAATGGAATACTGACCTCCCAAATTATTAATACATAAAACGGACGCGCTTCAATAAACTTATAGACGTTAAAATATTTGACCTATGCCGCAAGCAAAGGTGATAAAGTTTACAAAACGTAAACGGTAAATATCTGATTTTCCGTTACGTCTACAAAAATGTATTACTGGTGGTAGGACCTCTTGTGAGTCCGCGCGGGTAGGTACCAACCACCACCCTGCCTATTTCTGCCGTGAAGCAGTAATGCGTTTCGGTTTGAAGAGTGGGGCAGCCGTTGTAACTATACTCGAGGCCTTAGAACTTATATCTCAAGGTGGGTGGCGCATTTACATTGTAGACGTCTATGGGTTCCAGTAACCACTTAACATCAGGTGGGCTGTGAGGTCGTCCACCCACCAAAGCAATAAAAAAAATATGAAAAAAAATGAGACGTTAAATTGAAATGAAAAGTGTTTCGTACGTATTATAGAATTTTAAGATAGTATCACTTTCGCTTATCCGATCGGTGAACGTTTGCCGGATACGATCGACCTTCGCTAGTTTGCCAAGATACTTAACGTTTAGATCTGTAGACGCGACGAAGAGTGCGTGACATAAGCCTTGCTGGCGTCACCCGACCGCACCTTGACATAATACATATATAATAGATTCCGATCATTTATGTATTTAACAAGTAAAATCAGAAAAATATTATTTTCATTTCAATTTATCGAAGACGATACATCAACGGAATTGCAAAATGCAATAATTTGCATATTTCTTCTCTAAATCAGTATTACTCAACCACAATAAGAAAAGTCTAAGTTTTTTTTATGTAATAGATCCATGAGACAGCTGAGTAATCGATGATGATAAGCTTCGGATGACGCAATTGGATGCATCTCGCATAAACATCGCGGATAAACAACCCAGTCACTTGACGGTGTTCTTTACCGTTAATACAATACGCTTTTAACTTTAAATACTGAAGTCGAGGTCATTTAACAAGTAAGCAAATAACTTGCTTTCAAACATTACAACACACGGCACGCCTTCTGCTTAACACCACGTTGTAAGACGGGGTTGTTATATTATGTATTTTATCTTGTATCGCAATAAAATACGCAAAACTCTTTAAGGATACATACAGACAGCAATCGCTGAAGGAACGCAACAATAAAACCTGCTATAAAACCATTCAGTTCTGTTTTATTTCAGTCTCGTCTCTTATCTCCCGTTTCACGTACACATTAATGACACTATAATAATTAATCATACATGAAAGGAGTATTGTGGATTTGCAACGAAAAGTAAATCGAGTATTCAAAATAGGATTGACCATTGTAATAATTTTTTTTCGTCCGGCTATGTCGATAATTATCTGTAAGTAATGTTATTCGTCGTCACTTAAATGCATAATTCCTATCTTAAGTACAATCCTCTCTATTTTTGCCTCAAAGCAATTATGGGGTTTGTAGAATAGCAGAACCCTAATACCAATACAATTAATAATTCAATATTAAATTAATGAAATATTATTTTAATTTTGCATTTACAGTCATGTCTAAAATTATTATTCCACCCCTTGAACACCATGTGAACCGCGCTTCTTACTTACAAAAAAAAACTAATCAGAATAAACAATATTAAAAATGTATCAACTTTTATGTTTCACACTCCTTGCGGCGTCAAGAAAGCTTTTAAAATTCAATAACCTCATTCGTAACGTTTGGCAACGTTATGAGACATCAAAAGTTTTGAATAGATCAATTAAAAATTCAATCGCAGCAAAACGGACAACCACATTAGAAACATAAATATTCTTGGCAGAATAAAACAGGCCGTAAATAAGCACTAAGCCATAAAGATAGAATAATACAACGGGTTTGCAGTAAAACATGTTACACAAGAATGTATTCATTGTTGAACAACAGATCTAGGTTCCACAAGTCTATGAATGGCACCAAAGTATTATAAAGCCGAAACAAGAACACGTACTTTTTCATTAGAAAATTCAATAATTTTCGATTTTATAAAAATGTCAATTACAATTTCATTTCTATTTAGTTGTACTAAAACATGAGCAAGATTGTGCATAGAAGATTAATAAACAATCACTTATTATTATTTTATTATAATCGGACGTTTCAAATACTTTACAATTTATTTAGTCGCGAAAGACTACAATTTGCGGACACGTATACTCGTAGTATTGTCAAACGAGATCAAGCCGTCGGCTCCTATGACAGTTTCATTGTTCTTTGAAAATTTGCCGTTAAAAATTCGCGTCGGCTTTTGAATGCTTACACGTTTATGTCCCAGATCAAAAAACAATTTACTTCTGATGCTTGTCTCTGTCGGTACGTGAGATTGTAACATAACGCGACAGTTTGGGGGTTACGGTCACGGACTTTGGCGCGCACAGCTAAAGTCTTAAACTCATGTGGACAGCATTTCAATGCGTTGGCGAATCTGTACAAACCGGTAACGTTTGCAGAGTAACCGCTTCTTTTAACCGATTTAGATATTTATCAATGTCATCGACGTTGTTTTATTGCGACCTTATTTATTGCCTTGTACAGATAGTCATATTATAAGATAGGATCTTAGGTTTTCACGAGTCGTAAAGAAAATTAAAATCAGTTTTATGGTTTCATCTGACTTTTATTATTTTCGTTTTATTATTTCGCATACTTTACAAGTTTTGAAATAATGAAAAACTGGGTTATATTCGTCGATATTTGAAAGTTTGCACTAACTATCGTCTATTTTTTCCAAAAATATCGCAAATAATAAATGCGAAATCAAACCGTAAATGTAGTTTTAAAATATTAAAATATTATATGTTACTTTTTATTGGAAGCCTTAGCTTGAACTAAATTGAATGCACGATTTCTAATTAAACATTTCATTTTAATAACTATACTACTGATTTGGAACAATTATTGAATTCGTCAAATTTAATTATATGTACTAAATATTATACTAAAATGCACAATTCTAATAAATTCAAATTGACAGTTCAATTTAATTATCTCCATAGAATTTGTAGCCCAAAAGCTAATTTACATTTGAAAATTATGGCGTTACGAAATTTTGTAACTTCCAAATCGTTTTGCGTGACATAATCAACGATTAATTTACTGGTAATTTACTTGAACTTAGCATTTAAGTTCGACAGAATAAGAACAAATATGACTACCGTGAACTTTCTTAATAGTTTAACTTGAATCCTACAATTATTGTCTAATAATCACTTTATCTTTCGCAGGCGGTGCTAGCATTGTCACTGGTTAGCGCCGATAAGCCAAAAACTGAGACAACTTCAACGACCGCGAAAAAGGCAACTGAAGTGCCCGCGAAGAAGACAGTCGAAGTACCTTTGAAGAAGGCATCTGAAGTGCCCGTGAAGAAGGCATCAGAAGTGCCAACAAAGAAGCCCCATGTAGAACCCGCGCGTGAAGGAAGGCAGTTGAGTCCTTACCCTGGACAACAAGACAACGAAGTGGTGGTCGACATTCAGGACGACGAAAAGAAGCAGTACTACGAAACCAACTATGACACAAGTAATTTTTTTTTTATTGCTTAGATGGTAGAACGAGCTTACAGCCCGCCTGATGTTAAGTGGTTACTGGAGCCCATAGACATCTACAACGTAAATGCGCCACCCACCTTGAGATATAAGTTCAGTATAGTTACAACGGCTACCCCACCCTTCAAACCGAAACGCATTACTGCTTCACGGCAGAAATAGGCGGGGTGGTGGTACCTACCCGTGCGGACTCACAAGAGGTCCTACCCCCAGTAAACTTAACATTAAGTTAACATGTTTGATGTTTCTCCTAATACTAGTGATGCCCTGGTATTCGAAATTCGACTATAATTAATTGAAATATAAGTTTGTACACTCATATGATTCTATTGTTAAAGACTTTTATACTTCTATGATCACAAATTTCGCCAAGTCTACACTATAGAAAAATATTAATAAAGACAAACAATATATATATAATCTATACTCAATTTGACCACAGACGTCAAGAACTAAAGTTTGACAATAAATAAATAGTATGCATGCGTGTGTGCGTCATATACATGGTAGGGTTTGTAATGTTTTTTTTTTAATTGATTTAATGTATTTTTTAGGCATAATTTGAAAAAATATTAGCATTCGGCACTCCTTCTCTATATTCTCTATAAGTGTGGGAAATTTTATACTCCTCCGTCCGGGCAATTTTCGTAAAAAGGGATACAAAGTTTTTCCTTCACGTATTAATATATATAGATTTTAATGTAATATCTAATATATTTTTTTAAATCTCATGTTTTTTTTAATTCTAAAACACAAAAATATATTTTGTATTTTTTAATTTGTACTTATGAGTTCGAGCGTTGTTTATCGGTTTGAAACTTTATACAATACTAGGTAATCATACAGAAATTTCGAACAAAAGCATTCTAAGCAGCAGCTATATTGGATTTTAATTAAATTAAAATAATCATTGAACTGAAATAGAATTTTGTTAAATGTTAATTATCTGCATTAAAATATACAAATGAATAAATAAATAAAGAAAACTGAAGGGGCCGCTCGACCGTCCGTCCAACAAAACTAAAGCTATGTTTATATGAAATAAACAGTTAATCATGTGAAAGTGTAGACGGAAATTTTAACAAAACAAATATTTTGTACTTTTGTCTATTTCTGTTTGTTCCGTATAAACTTATAAATGCCAAACTTAACGGAATATTAACTGACAGGTTAATGTTATAAAAACAACTTAGGCTAGGTACTTTTATTTACCGCGGGAACCCCCCTACTTTGCCGGGTTTTGACCCTGGACCGAGATCGGACGTCGGGTGTAAGAGTGCAGGAGAGTCGTTTAGTGGGTAGGGCCCTAGAATTCCTTGGGCCCGCGGTCTGCTCCCAACACTTTGCAGATCGTCAAGTCCCACATACCCCGCGCGCCCCCAAGGCGCGGGGACCACATAAGAGGTTCGGTCCAGGTCCGAAAAAAAAAACAAAAAAGGTAGTTTTATTTAAAAGCCGATTTCGCGTAAAATAATTAATTTGCTGATTAGTTTTTCGTTCATTTTGGACTCGACATAAAGCGGGCTTTGATAAGTTTGCGTTAATATTGAATAGTAATATTTGACTGATTTGATAAGTTTGCGTTAATATTGAATAGTAAGATTTGACTGATTTTCCCTTATTATTAGCATTTCAAAACTAGTTTCTGACCTAATAACATCAAATTACGATTAACGCACGCACATATACACTTTAGATAAAACACTTAATAATTATAAATACACACGTCCGTTAAAGAAATAAAAGTTTTTGCTTAATATACGCGCCGTGGTTTTCGAAGCGCTAAATTCATAATAATAGTAATTCAGGAAGAATAAAACGCGTTACGTGTTACGTTTTTTCGGGACTAAGAATTACTCGTGTCACTGTCTCATCCATAAACTAACAGCCGATTTGTAAGTACGTTGGTTCGGCAAAAGTTTATTGGCTTTGAAACTTCTTATAAATAATATTTCTGGATGTAATAACGAGATCAATCTACCCGACACGTATCAACTTTCTTTTTTTAGACTGTTAACATTGTTGTATAAAATAATACTATTTATTGAAAGATACATTCAAATATGACTGAGATTCAGTAATTTCCGTCTCTCCAAATGATAATCAAGATATTATAATAAAATTTACTGTCACAGTGTAGATTAATAAAGATAGCGAATAATTAAATTCGGACCGGATACTGAACGAAGTACAAAGGGCGGTGTTATCGAAAATATTCGTCTAGTTTTGGCATAATGTTAGATACAACAAAACTATTTCTCAATCAAAATCCGAATACATTAATAATTCTACATATTTGAATGTTAAGTATCATCCTGATCAAGGTTACACACATACATATTGTAATACATTTAACAATATGAATAATTAAATTACCAAACATAAATTATTTAGTTTATAAATTAATTATTATATAATTATATATAATATTATATTATATTATATATATAATTATAAATCGTTTTAGTCTAAAAAATTTATATTATCGAACAAAGTAGTCTTTAACAGTGTTGTTTAAAAAATACTTGTATTGGATTCGCAGGATTTATTACGAAAGTGTTAAATAAAAACGTACTTCACCTCTTTGCACTAAGTAAATTCAACGGGAAGATGCTAAAATGTTTACGAAATTCACTAAATGATTGATGTCTTGTTTTTTATGCAAATTTTTATTTATTCAATTTTAATATTCTGTAAATCGAATGTATTTTGACTTCAAACGTACCCAACGCTGCTTGCAAATTATTTATCACATTTTAACATCAATACTAGTATTTTTATCATGAATTCTCCAGAATGATAATCAAAAATACAGTGCTTAAATTTTCAAATAGGAAATGTTGAAGCCCAGATGCAAGATAGAAAAGGTTAAGGCATAATTTTGATACATTTTTTGTATTTACAGTGTATATTGTTTTATATCCACAATTGGACAAAAATTATTTATTATCGTGTTCAACTTCGTAAGACCGACACCTCCAATTCGTATAAATACAGTTTCATTATATACATACGTTTCCTGTTGATTTAGTCCACTGAGTTACTCGCCCAGTGAATCTAGTATGACTCCTCAAGGTCACTAGAGTAGATAAGAAAAAGAAAGAAAGCTGTTAATGGTTTTAAATTTGTTCTCAGGTGCGTATGGTTTCGGATACGATGTCGGCCCAAACGGACAGTTTCATCACGAGAACCGTGGTCCCGATGGTGTCGTCTACGGATGTTATGGTTATGTAGACGCCGAGGGCTACCTCCGCGCCACCCACTACGTTGCCGATAGCCACGGCTACCGAGTCGTAGAACCAGAAAAACCTGTCGAAGTTTTCCCCGATGAGAAATACGAATATGACGAAAAGTACGTTTAAAAAACTGTCCAAACTTTACAAGTCGTCACAATAAGCGTATGTGAATGATTCGATTTAAATAATAATAATAGCTTAAAGAATGAAAATAAGAAATAACTTAAAATACTGACAGATGTTACGGTTGACGTTTGAAAATGTAAACATATACTAACTATATCATCTTCAAGTAGTATTTATAGTGAGGATTAGACCATGATTGAAACATTTTATTCAATTTATTTACTTCTATAAATTTAAGTCAACTAAAAGTTTGTTTAATGCAGGAACTAAATTATATCTTTTTTTTCAGTTACGAACCCACGCCATCCGCGACGGGTCAAACCATTCCGTGGAATAAGTTATTCTTCCCCCAGGGATGCGGTCGCACTCCTGGCGGAGTTCCACCCCAACCGTTCAAACCAAAACCTAAACCTAAACCCCCTGTAGATAGCACCGGACAAACTAGCAACCCCAGTCCTGGCGTCGCATACCCTGGTCAAGGTACATACAATTCATACATATAATATGACTACTGTCTACTGACATGACTATTAGTTTTTTATTAAAGGCTATTAATACTAATTAATTATTCGTTTTCTATCAAAATGTAGGATACGAGTATAATAATTTAAATACCAAAAACATGATTACTACGATAATTTGTTGATCGAAGAACTTATTTAATAAATTACAAATATTATGATTTTCGTAAAACTTCGCTTAGTTATTAGGAAATTTACTAATTTTAATTTTATTTTCAGGCCCTAATGGCCCTTACGGTCCTGGCGGCTCCGGCGGCTCCGGCGGCCCTGGTGGTCCCGGAGGACCAAATGGACCTTACGGACCTGGTGGGCCCGGAGGACCAAATGGACCTTACGGACCCGGCGGTACTGGCGGACCTAATGGTCCTTATGGCCCAGGTGGTCAAGATGGCTCATACAGACCAGACGGCTCCTACGGTCCAGACGGATCTTATCAACCGGAAGGTTCCTACGGACCCGACGGATCATGTAAATGAAACTTATATTTCGTTTTAGATACCCAAGTTGTAATTGTATCGTATCTCCTATCTATTCCTTTTATTACATATTTACTTATCGTCGTATTGTATATCTATTTACCAATTGAATTGCACGTAAATTACTTATCTGTTTTAGTAATCCATAATTAGTATATTTGCATTCAAACAAACCCAATCTAACCAAAAACTAGTGATTCAATGCAAACATCTTTCTGATATTATTCTGACACTTCTCAGGGCAAGGTGGTTACTATCCTGGCACTCCTGGATCGCCTGGAACTCCTGGGTCGCCTGGCAGCCCTGGATCCCCTGGTAGCCCGGGTACTCCTGGTTCTCCAGGCACACCAGGAACACCTGGTTCAGGCGGTGGATACTATCCTGGACAAGACGGAACAGGTAAGATCGATTAACTGGTTTAACTAAACACATTATATTGACGAAGTTTAAATGGTAATGTTTTGATTTGAAATGAGACGATCACAGTAGACAAATTAGATTGCGTGGTTACGTTTTTCTAACACCGATCACTCATATTCGCACAAATGCGCAAACCCGCAAGTGTAGGACGACATTTGCAAATGATTATGCAAAGTTTTCGCTGCATTCGTGGTTTTCCAAGCTGTGTCGGTTTTTTAACAGACATCAAAGCGCGCGAACCGCGATCTTTCATGTAGTCTCCCACACATTCGTGTGACCAGTTGCGCCCAGGATTGCGAAGGCAACGGACGTTTCGCTATTTTCATAGATCGTGACGTCTACTGTGTAGCGTATCTTCATCAAAAGAAATCCCATAAAAACAGCATGGCTGTTAATGATGTCTGGGAAAGAATTCAAAACTCTTTTTCTCTTCAATGTTCTATTGACGAATTAAAAAGGAGGAGAAATTCGTGAGACATTCGTAAACAAGTGTAGGAGGAAGCGCAAACGGGTTCGCAAATTGAGTACCGAACCCATTTGCACAGCCGCTAAGTTTGCGAATGAATGTTTGACGGCCCTTCACATGCGCAAACATTCGTACAATGTACGAATATTTGCGCGCACGTGAGTGGCCGGCATAAAAATCCGTCCACAGAAAAAGTATGCAAGGTGGAGACGACGGCAATAATAAATAATACCATAATCATTGAAAACCATAATTGTTCCAACAGTTGTGTCTGTGCACGGTGCGATAGCGAAAAGTTCCGACCAACACCTTAAGAAACTTTCGTTATCCAGCTGGGCTAAGGGCATAGAACAGAAAGTTATCCTTGCTACGGCCTGTACTCTGAGGAGGTTTTTCACTCAGTAGCCCTAACCAATGGTGGCTTTTGTCATAGGCACCGCCACCAACGGCAATATATTGCTTATTTAACGCTTTTTTTTAATTTTTACTATCATCCTTTATTTTAAATATTGTACATATAATTAGTATTTTTTTTAATGAATATAGTAAAATAAGAAATAATAAATCAACATGCGCATTCCATGTTAGTATGCGAGTGGACAATTAGCCATAGATGATCCGAATCTACAACATTGATTTTTCTTAGGGGGGCCGACTGGTCCTTCAGGCGGGGGAGGTGGCTACTATCCAGGTAGTCCCGGCAGTCCTGGAACCCCCGGCACTCCAGGCACACCCGGAACACCAGGTTAATAAAAAAATAATTAAATGCAAATCTCTAATCTTACTAAGATTACATTTACTTTTACTCGATTTAGCCAAGCTGCTGTAATGAGTAATACTCTCGTTTTTATTTTTTATTTTTTTGTTAGTGCTTAGATGGGTGGATGAGCTCAAAGCCCACCTGGTGTTAAGTGATTACTGGAGCCCATAGACATCTACGATGTAAATGCGTCACCCACCTTGAGATATAAGTTCTAAGGTCTCAAGTATAGTTACAACGGCTGCCCCACCCTTCAAACCGAAATGCATTACTGCCTCACGGCAGAAATAAACAGGGTGGTGGTACCTACCCGTGCGGACTCACAAGATTAGCACAGAGAGCAGAAAAAGTAACATCTCGCCAGATCTTGAGTATTAGTTGCCGAGACCCATACATGTAAAGACATTTAGACTAATAAAAAACATAGAATTATTTTTAACCTTATTACGTTCACTGGTTTCCTCAATCTGGAGCCTGCGATAATCGGACGTTCGGGTGAGACCGCTAGACATGAATAAATGATTGATAACTACTTGATAGTATTACTTAAATAGCTTACACTTTACACTTTAATAAGGCTGTTTCGATGGAGTTCGAGCTTGATAAATATGCGATCCTAGATGTACCAGAAGGTAAAATAGTAATACTCACAATTTAGCCGAGAGTTACCAAATCTCTTAAAAACGGAAACCTACAACGGCCTTGGTATGTTTGAAGCATTGAATATTTGCACACGTAATTTTAAAATAATCGTTCAGAGAACAGTCCTTCAGCCACCTTATAAAATCACTCTTATGGCAATTTTTTTTTTCATACCAAACCTTTATATTATTTTCTATATTATATTTTGAAATCTATTTTAGGTGGCCCTGGGGGTCCAGGTGGACCAGGTGGACCAGGTGGTCCAGGAGGGCCAAACGGTCCAAATGGGCCAGGAGGATCTGACGGCGGTCAATATTATCCTGCACTGCCCGGTAGTCCCGGTACACCCGGCTCCCCAGGCACTCCTGGTGGACCTGGTGGACCTGGTGGTCCCGGAGGCCCTGGGGGACCAGGCGGACCAGGCGGCCCGGGAGGTCCAGGTAAAAAATAAAAATTTAGAATTATTATATTAGATTATTTTGATATACAAAATTAATATTAAAGTGGCTTTGTGAACTAAGCGCGTGCTTAGTATTATAATGTGATTGGTTATAAGGGTGAAGGAAAGTGTTGGTGGCTTTCAAATCAGAGCTTAGCATCCCCAGTAACTGCAAAATAATATCCATCCAGTTTATTTTGAAGCCGTTTGAAACTAAATATACGTGATAAAATTGGATTCTGGTAAATATCTAGTAGGTACGTATTACTGTAATAAATTACAAGTCAAGTTGCGAGCTCCAAGACTTGTCTTTAAGACATACTTGTCTTGCACCTCCAAATCAAATTTAAATTGTAGAAAACAAAATCATTCATTTCTTTGAGACTGTTTATTTAAAATAAATATTCATTTAATTTCAAGCCAAACATGTGGTCCCCTTAATCTTCGACTTAGGAATTATTAATTAAAGTACGATAATAACGGGAAATGATTGTTTTTTTTTCGGTCAACCAGATCAACCAAGCTACCCTGGACAGCCAGGACAGCCTGGTACACCAGGATATCCAGGACAACCAGGATACCCAGGACAACCCGGTACACCAGGACAACCAGGAACACCAGGCCAGCCAGGCTATCCAGGACAAGGTGGACAACCTATAAATCCTGGTCAACCAGGATACCCAGGCCAGCCCGGACAACCAGGATACCCGGGAACACCAGGTCAGCCAGGAACACCAGGACAACCCGGAACGCCTGGACAACCAGGAACGCCAGGACAACCAGGACAACCCGGCTATCCAGGAACTCCTGGGCAACCAGGGCAATCCGGATATCCAGGACAGGGTGGACCACAACAGGGAGGTCAGCCTATAAATCCTAGTCAACCCGGATACCCAGGTCAACCAGGACAACCTGGATTTCCAGGCCACCCCGGACAACCAGGAACGCCAGGTCAACCCGGAACACCAGGGCAGCCTGGAACACCAGGACAACCAGGACAGCCCGGAACACCAGGACAACCAGGAACACCAGGACAACCAGGACAAGGTGGACAACCGATAAAACCTGGTCAGTCTGGATACCCAGGCCAGTCAGGTCAACCAGGATATCCAGGACAACCAGGAACACCAGGTCAGCCCGGAACACCAGGACAACCAGGACAGCCCGGAACACCTGGACAACCAGGAACACCAGGACAACCAGGACAAGGTGGACAACCGATAAAACCTGGTCAGTCTGGATACCCAGGCCAGTCAGGTCAACCAGGATATCCAGGACAACCAGGACAACCAGGAACACCAGGTCAGCCCGGAACACCAGGGCAGCCAGGTCAACCGGGACAGCCAGGGACTCCAGGCCAGCCCGGAACACCAGGGCAGCCAAGCTATCCAGGACAAGGTGGACAACCTATAAAGCCTGATCAGCCAGGATACCCAGGTCAGCCAGGCCAGCCGGGATACCCAGGACAACCAGGCCAGCCGGGATACCCAGGACAACCAGGACAGCCAGGGACTCCAGGACAGCCAGGAACACCAGGACAGCCAGGAACACCAGGCCAGCCCGGAACACCAGGGCAGCCAAGCTATCCAGGACAAGGTGGACAACCTATAAAGCCTGGTCAGCCAGGATACCCAGGTCAGCCAGGCCAGCCGGGATACCCAGGACAACCAGGACAGCCAGGAACACCAGGACAGCCCGGAACACCAGGACAACCAGGTCAACCAGGCTACCCAGGACAAGGTGGACAGCCTGTAAATCCTGCTCAGCCGGGATACCCAGGTCAGCCAGGTCAGCCAGGATACCCAGGACAACCAGGACAGCCAGGAACTCCAGGACAACCAGGACAGCCAGGAACACCAGGACAGCCCGGAATACCAGGACAACCAGGTCAACCAGGCTACCCAGGACAAGGTGGACAGCCTGTATATCCTGCTCAGCCGGGATATCCAGGTCAGCCAGGTCAGCCGGGATACCCAGGACAACCAGGACAGCCAGGAACTCCAGGACAACCAGGACAGCCCGGAACACCAGGACAGCCCGGAACACCAGGACAGCCCGGAACACCAGGACAGCCCGGAACACCAGGGCAGCCAAGCTATCCAGGACAAGGTGGACAACCTACAAAGCCTGGTCAGCCAGGATACCCAGGTCAGCCAGGCCAGCCGGGATACCCAGGACAACCAGGACAGCCAGGAACACCAGGACAGCCAGGAACACCAGGCCAGCCCGGAACACCAGGACAACCAGGTCAACCAGGCTACCCAGGACAAGGTGGACAGCCTGTAAATCCTGCTCAGCCGGGATACCCAGGTCAGCCAGGTCAGCCGGGATACCCAGGACAACCAGGACAGCCAGGAACTCCAGGACAACCAGGACAACCAGGACAGCCCGGAACACCAGGACAGCCCGGAACACCAGGACAGCCCGGAACACCAGGGCAGCCAAGCTATCCAGGACAAGGTGGACAACCTACAAAGCCTGGTCAGCCAGGATACCCAGGTCAGCCAGGCCAGCCGGGATACCCAGGACAACCAGGACAGCCAGGAACACCAGGACAGCCAGGAACACCAGGACAGCCAGGAACACCAGGCCAGCCCGGAACACCAGGACAACCAGGTCAACCAGGCTACCCAGGACAAGGTGGACAGCCTGTAAATCCTGCTCAGCCGGGATACCCAGGTCAGCCAGGTCAGCCAGGATACCCAGGACAACCAGGACAGCCAGGAACACCAGGACAGCCAGGAACACCAGGACAGCCAGGAACACCAGGACAGCCCGGAACACCAGGACAGCCCGGAATACCAGGACAACCAGGTCAACCAGGCTACCCAGGACAAGGTGGTCAGCCTGTATATCCTGCTCAGCCGGGATACCCAGGTCAGCCAGGTCAGCCGGGATACCCAGGACAACCAGGACAGCCAGGAACTCCAGGACAACCAGGACAACCAGGACAGCCCGGAACACCAGGACAGCCCGGAACACCAGGACAACCAGGTCAACCAGGCCACCCAGGACAAGGTGGACAGCCTGTAAATCCTGCTCAGCCGGGATCCCCAGTTCAGCCAGGTCAGCCAGGATACCCAGGACAACCAGGACAGCCAGGTACTCCAGGACAACCAGGAACACCAGGACAACCAGGACAAGGTGGACAACCAGGACAAGGTGGACAACCGATAAAACCTGGTCAGTCTGGATACCCAGGCCAGCCAGGTCAACCAGGATACCCAGGACAATCAGGACAGCCAGGTACACCAGGCCATCCCGGAACACCAGGGCAGCCAAGTCAACCGGGACAGCCAGGAACACCAGGACAACCAGGATATCCAGGTCAAGGTGGACCACAACAGGGTGGTCAACCTATGAATCCTAGTCAACCTGGATACCCAGGCCAGCCAGGACAACCAGGATACCCAGGACAACCGGGTCAGCCAGGACAACCGGGACAGCATGGAACACCAGGGCAGTCCGGAACACCAGGCCAGCCAGGACACCCAGGACAACCGGGTCAGCTAGGACAACCAGGGCAACCCGGAACACCAGGTCAACCAGGCTACCCAGGACAAGGCGGACAACCTATAAAGCCTGGTCAGACAGGTTACCCAGGTCAGCCAGGCCAGCCGGGATACCCAGGACAACCAGGACAGCCAGGAACACCAGGACAGCCAGGCCAACCGGGACAACCCGGTAAACCAGGACAGCCAGGACAACCAGGCTACCCAGGACAAGGTGGACAACCTATAAAGCCTGGTCAGCCAGGATACCCAGGTCAGCCAAACCAGCCGGGATACCCAGGACAGCCAGGACAAGGTGGACCACAACAGGGCGGTCAACCAATGAACCCTAGTCAACCTGGATACCCCGGCCAACCAGGGCAACCAGGATACCCAGGACAACCAGGTCAACCAGGACAACCTGGACAATCGGGTCAACCGGGGCAGCCCGGTACAGCAGGACAACCAGGCTATCCCGGACAAGGTGGACAACAACAGGGCGGTCAGCCCATAAATCCTAGTCAACCTGGATACCCTGGCCATCCAGGACAACCAGGATACCCAGGACAACCAGGACAACCAGGACAACCAGGCCAGCCCGGAACACCAGGACAACCAGGGCAGCCTGGAACACCAGGACAACCAGGTCAACCAGGCTACCCAGGACAAGGTGGACAGCCTATAAAGCCTGGTCAGCCAGGATACCCAGGTCAGCCAGGCCAGCCGGGATACCCAGGACAACCTGGACAGCCAGGTGCACCAGGCCAACCGGGACAACCCGGTACACCAGGACAGCCAGGACAACCAGGCTATCCAGGACAAGGTGGACCACAACCGGGCGGTCAACCCATGAATCCTAGTCAACCTGGATACCCCGGCCAACCAGGACAACCAGGATACCCAGTACAACCAGGCCAGCCCGGAACACCAGGACAACCAGGGCAGCCCGGAACACCAGGACAACCAGGTCAACCAGGCTACCCAGGACAAGGTGGACAGCCTATAAAGCCTGGTCAGCCAGGATACCCAGGACAGCCAGGCCAGCCGGGATACCCTGGACAACCAGGACAGCCAGGAGCACCAGGCCAACTGGGACAACCCGGTACACCAGGACAGCCAGGACAACCAGGCTATCCAGGACCAGGTGAACCACAACAGGGCGGTCAACCCATGAATCCTAGTCAACCTGGATATCCCGGCCAACAAGGACAACCAGGATACCCAGGACAACCAGGACAACCTGGTCACCCGGGTCAACTGGGGCAGCCCGGTACACCAGGACAACCAGGCTATCCCGGACAAGGTGGACAACAACAGGGCGGTCAGCCCATGAATCCTAGTCAACCTGGATATCCCAGCCAACCAGGACAACCAGGATACCCGGGACAACCGGGTCAGCCAGGACAACCAGGGCAGCCCGGAACACCAGGACAAGCAGGTCAACCAGGCTACCCAGGACAAGGTGGACAACCTATAAAGCCTGCTCAGCCGGGACACCCAGGCCAGCCTGGACAACCAGGGCAGCCCGGAACACCAGGACAACCAGGTCAACCAGGATACCCAGGACAACCGGGTCAGCCAGGACAACCAGGGCAACCAGGACAACAAGGCTATCCAGGACAAGGTGGACCACAACAGGGCGGTCAGCCTATTAATCCTAGTCAACCTGGTTACCCAGGCCAGCCAGGACAACCAGGTTACCCTGGACAACCGGTTCAGCCAGGACAACCAGGGCAGCCCGGAACACCAGGAGAACCGGGACAGCCAGGTACACCAGGACAACCTGGCTATCCAGGACAAGGTGGACCACAACAGGGCGGTCAGCCTATGAATCCTAGTCAACCCGAATACCCAAGCCAGCCAGGACAACAAGGACAGCCAGGAACACCGGGGCAAGCAGGACACCCAGGCGCACCAGGACAACCAGGTTACCCAGGACAACCCGGACAGCCGGGCGCACCAGGACAACCAGGTTACCCAGGACAAGGTGGACCACAACAGGGCGGTCAGCCTATAAATCCTAGTCAACCAGGACATCCAGGGCAGCCAGGACAGCCGGGTCAACCAGGGCAACCAGGAAAACCAGGGCAACCTGGAACACCAGGGCAGCCTGGAGCTCCAGGACAACCCGGACAGCCAGGAACACCAGGACAACCCGGATATCCAGGACAAGGCGGACCACAACAGGGCGGTCAGCCTATCAATCCCGATCAGCCCGGACAGCCAGGTCCACCAGGATATCCAGGGCAAGGCGGACAACCCATAAATCCTAGTCAATCAGGCTACCCGGGACAACCAGGACAAGGTTCGTTTTCTTTTAAAGACATTTTTATTGCATGCTGTTACTCGCCAGGAAATAATTGAATTGATAAGCAATATTAACGATATGATATAATAAGAATTAACATTAATATTATTTTCAGGAGGCGATTCCGTCTCGTCCGGAACTGGTGTGCAGCCACCGACATATGTTCCATCAACTCAAATGCCACCTTTCCCAATTTATGTCATACCTTTTCCATTGCCTATCGTACCAAGTCCAGGATCATGTCCCTGCTATTTATTAAATCCTGGAAATAACGGTACAGCAACGAACGAAATGCAAGCATCCTCACATCCCGCAAATGGACAGAGTCAAGGATATGCTCCGTACGGTATTATAGGATTCATACCTGTTGTTTTCGTTCCCTATTGTCCAGGAAATGGGAGTGCGATGAACACTGCACAACAAAACTTCCCTCAAGCAGTACCGGTGCAATACAATTGTGCCCAATGTCAGGCCAATCGAGATGTCTACAGATTCGCAGGCCGACACAATGGCGCCAGAGCGTTCAAAGAGCTTAAAGAACTTAAATCGCTGGACGAACTTAACGATCTCATTCGAAATAGAATAAAACCTACCAAGAGGACATTACGTCAAATTGCAGCACATCCAAAAATACTTGAAACAAAACACTAGCATTCGGTAATATGATGCTGTCTAATTTTGAGCCTGTCCGAATAAAACTTGGACGGTCTCAAAATTACAAATGACGTACAGAATTTCGGAATTTCGAAATATTTATGTGCGTCTTCTTTCTCTTCACAGAATCTACTAAATATTTATTAGTTTATTTTACAAATTTTTAATTTTAGTTTTTATTTATGAGAATTTTGGTTCAGTAGGATTTTTCTGTGTTTATGAACAATAATTAATTTATGTAGTATTGAACTCTACTTAAATAAATACATTTTTAATAATTCGACAAGTATTTTATTTCATAATATTCTTTAAGTTTCATTATAAAAATGTCTATTACTGATAGTATGTAGGCGCCAGTACTAACTAGCAAGTTTTATAACCCTCAGACACAGCCCACTGAGTTTCTCGCCGGATCTTCTCAGTGGGTCGCGTTTCCGATCCGGTTGTAGATTCTGCGAAGCACGGCTCTTGCTAAGTTTCGTGTTAGTAACGTCGTCAGGTTTGAGCCCCATGAGCTCACCTACTAATTAAGGTTACGCTGAAATAGCCTCTCAAGGCACTCTCAGCTTAGGTAGAGCGGTCGTGGGCGTTATTCAGATTCTTTGCTGTGGGCAGATGCTTTCGCCTTACGAGCAATCGTCACTTCTCCCGGCTTGTGGTGAGCCTGGTACACTCATGCAAACAAAAACAAAATGAAATATTAACAAAGAATATATAAATTCTTCATACACTTAGTGTTTTGATTTTACTACATTTGTATCTTTTCATCAATATGGACACAATCAAAAACGAGTAATTAAGGAATGCGAATTTGATTGCAATAGCAATGCCGCACAAACGGCTCATTACATTAATGACTTTTACGGAGTGAGTCCTACAAACGAACGCACGTCTCGTTATTGGTTAGAACGCTTCCGACATGGAAATTTTAATCTAAAAAATGAACCCCGTGGTCGCCTGATAACTAAAATCAACAACGACGTATCGAAGGCGATAGTGAGAGCTGATGACACTGAAGTTACCGCTGAGCTAGCAGCAGCAACTTAGCATCAAAACAATATTTGTCCATTTGTGTGAAATTGTCAAGGTAAAAATCTTGATAAGTTGATGATGCCTTCTGTTGCTGCTTAACAGACACAAAAACACACGAATTTTGAACTTGCTATGAAAATGAACTGGTTTTGATAATCGTAAGCGCAAGCATTGCCTAGGTGCTGGTTCAACAGCTAGGCATGAACGCAGAATTTCCAACGACTGTCCAGGTCGGTAACCCCGATCTCAATATGGACGTCTCCGATCACAAGGTGGGCGCCCGACAGTGGTGCACGCCCAGGTGCCGTCTACAGCGGGATGTCTAATCTCGCCTAGACAAAGCCCGAAATACAAGCTGGGAAAGCTATTTAGAGGGACTCGCGCCGTCACACCAAGCATACTAACGACTAGCTAGGACCCTCGAATCGGAAACTATCGCCACTATGCCTCCACTCGTACGCCCCTCAGGCCAACCCTGGCTTTCGATGACGATGAGAAGGCAGAGTTACTGGCCGATGCACTGCAGGAGCAATGCAACACCGGTGCTCAAACCGTAGACCCCGAACACTCCAAGTTAATCGACAGGTAGGTCGAGCGCTGAGCTTCCCGGCCACCTTCGAACGCGTTATCTCCCCTTATCGTTAAAGAAGTAAAGGAAGAAATTGCGAAGCTACAACCACGGAAAGGGCCTGATTTTGTTTCCCCTACCTAATCGTTGGTTACCTAAGGGGCTATTCCAACTTCGTGCGGACTGGTAGGTGAGCTCACGGGCTCAATCTAAGAGAATTGCTAACACTAGCCCTAGCAAGAGCAGCGCTTCGCTCAATCTACTACCGGATCGGAATCGTGACTCACTGAGAAGGTCCGGTGAGACACTCAGTGGGTTGTGCTCTGGGCTAGTTTGCACGTCGAACTCTTCGCGTCATTCTCGAGAGGGATACGACATTTGGGCCCACATTAAGTCAGTACGCGACCGAGGTGCGTTCCTACTCGGTTGACTCAACCCCATGATCTGCAAGCGAAGTAAATTGGCTCTTCATAACAAGGTGACACTCTACAAAACTTGCATACGTTCCGTCATGACCTATGCAAGTGTAGTGTTTGCTCACGCGGCCCGTACACACATTAACTCTCTCCAGGACATCCAATCCCGTTTTTGCAAGATGGCAGTCGGACCACCGTGGTATGTGAGAGATGTAGACTTCACGACGACTTTAAGTCAGTACCAATACGTAAGTATCATAAGGAATCGTCAGAACGCTACTTCAACAATGTGGCGCGACAAAACCCCTTATCGCTGCCGCCGCTAATTACTTATCTGACCGTGACGGGGCAACGCAAAGCCGCCGTCGCCCGTAACATGAGTGCTCTGAGGAATTGTTCGAGATGATACCGGCATCTCGTTTTTACCATCGCACCGCCCGCCATCGGAGTAGAGTTCATCCGTACTACCTGGAGCCACTGCGGTCATCCACAGTGCGTTTCCAGAGATCTTTTTTGCCACGTACCATCCGGCTATGGAATGAGCTCCCCTCCACGGTGTTTCCCGAGCGCTATGACATGTCCTTCTTCAAACGAGGCTTGTGGAAAGTATTAAGCGGTAGGCAGCGGCTTGGCTCTGCCCCTGGCATTGCTGAAGTCCATGGGCAACGGTGACCACTCACCATCAGGTGGGCCGTATGATCGTGTGCCTACAAGGGCAATAAAAAAAAAAAACCTCGGGGTCGGGTCCCTCGGATTCAATGCTTTTAGAACCCTTAAACACCAGTCACCATTTTCGTCGAGCTCGTCCATTATGACGAAGAGGTCGGCGAGCGAACTAACCCATAGACACAGCCCACTGTGTTTCACGCCCGACCTTCTCAGTGGGTCGTGATTCCGATCCGGTGGTAGATTCTGCGAAGCACTACTCTTGCTAGTGAACGTGCGAACGTGCCCGTGAGCTCACCTACCCGTCCGGGCGTAGCTGGTATAGCCTCTTAAGCTACCAGCGAATAGGCTCATATCGCTCGCAGATGGCGATGAGTTTCTGTTTTATGGTTTCACTGAATGACAAAGTTTAGCCCTAGATACGTCCTCGCGGATCCTTCTAGTCCACTTTTGGCGTTGTTGGTCACTACTAAAACTAATGACAACAGCAACCAAAGCACAATTCTTCAAACTTGTCGAAGTGTAAGCCTAGCTCCATAACCTCAACCCGCTGAGTACTTTTCCCCCGAATCTTTTTACGACTCCGATCCTGTGGCAGATGAACGCGTTAAGAAGCTACTCTTGAACTGTCTGGCCTCTTTCGGGGGTAGCCAGGTAGCTTTTAGCAAACTCTTCCCTTCCGGCTAAGTCCACTCGATCTGAATAAGTAGCAATGCCTCCGGGCAATTCTGGCATTCCAAAAACAGGTAGCTTTTTAAACAGCAGCTTGGCTCTGCCCCTGGCATTGCTGCTATTCATGAGCGACAGTAACAACTCACCATCAGGTGGACCATATTATGCTCGTCTGCCTACAGGAGTAATAAAAAAGGCGTCTTTCAAAATTTCATTTCGTCGGGAAGAGATGAACTGCCATCTAATGGTCATTAAATTTGCGAAAATGTATTAAATTGTTTGTTTCTTTAAAAGTTGTATTGCGTGACGATAGGTGGCGCTATTCCCAAAATAAAAACAGCATTTTTTTTTTTTTTTATTATGGCTCGAGTCTCTTCTTTGACGAATGACTCAGCCAATGTCAGGTAGATAGAATATCAGTGATTTAAATAGATGATAGCAGATGAGATGAATGAGAACGGGAGAAAAATTTGTAAATATTTTTACAGTTTAATGTTATTGCGGGAAATAAAATAAGCTAATACATTTACAACTTTAGGATTAGGGAATGTTAAGAGATAATTCATATTAACTGGGAACGGGATGTTAGTGTTAGTTAGTAAACAATATAGTGGTGGGCATTCATCATTAAGAGCGCATTCCAGAAAGATATGATCTAAAGTACCGATAGATTTACCGCAACTACACATAGGAGAAGGTTTAATTTTTAGCTTAAATAAGAATTGTGGTGAGCAAAAGTGACCCAATCGAAGCCTGATAAGTACACTAGTTATTTGCTTGTTGAATTTTTTGAACTTATAGAACCAAGGTTTGATAAATACACTAGGATTTATTTTAGAATATTGATATTTGTAGGTCTCCCATTGCTTTTGCCAGTCTGATACGAGATTAAGTTTAATGTTATGAATAAGATCACGACTTACATTCGCGTAGTACTCACTATCACCACTATATGTTGCTTCTTTAGCCATTTGATCTACAGTTTCATTCCCAAGAATTCCTTTATGTGAAGGGATCCAAACTATTTCAACTTTAATGTTGTTTTGATGACAGGTGAACAACAGGTTTTTGATTACACAAACGAGCGGATTTTCTAAACAATTCTTTATCGGGTTCTTTGAAATGGCTTGAATAGCACTAGAACAATCACTGAATATCGCGGAGTAGTTAATTGAGTGCTGCATGATAAACTTTAGACAGCTTATCAATGCAATACACTCGCCCGTGAATACTGAGGTTTCTGGGGGTAGTTTGTGCAATTTGTTATGATTTGCGTTTGGGTGATAGAAAGCAGCACCAGTGTTACCATTTGAAACTAATTTCGAGGCATCGGTGAAAAATAAATTCCAGCGAGGCCATTTTTCTTCTACTATGTTTAAAAATTTTAAGTTGGCGTTTTTTGTGTTTTTTTCTAAACCTATGTTTAGATAAACTGTGGGGGAATGGCAGAGGGCCTTAAATGATATTTTAAAAATTGGGAGGGTGTCGGATTGAATTAAGGGAGATTGGAAGCTATCAATATAATTAACACTTTTAATGAGACAGGGCTGTTCCCTACTATTCCAGAAGTTAGAACCCATACAATTTTGGAGAGCAGATAATTTTGATATAATAGCATTAGGGTGTATTTGAGTCAAACGGAGAGTATATCGATCTGAAAGATACTGTCGTCTCAGGCTTAAGGGTGGCTCAGCACTTTCGACCTGTAGGGCTCGAGTTGGGGAGGATTTCATTGCACCCAGTACTATTCTTAAGGCTTTGAACTGAACTGAATCTAATCGAGACAGAATACTTTTTGTTGAGGTCTGCAGGAAAATTGAGCCGAAGTCTATGATACTGCGAACTAGAGCATTATAAAGAAGTTTTTGACTATAGGGATGGGCACCCCACCATGTACCAGACAGTGCGCGTAGCACATTGATGTTTTTTTCGCATTTTCTGACTGTATTATCGACGTGTGCCGAACCCGTAAGCTTGGGGTCTAGTATTAGACCCAGAAATTTTGCCTCAGTTACTAGTGGAATACTATATCCTTGATATACAATGTTTATATTAGGGGGAGAACGCTTTCTTGAAAATAATACTACTTGGCTCTTTATTGGAGATAGTTCAAAGCCGTGGTCCAATAACCAGTTGCCAACAGAGTCCAAGCAAGCATTTATATCAAGTGAGCCCTTATTGATATTTTCGTGCACACGATAGATGCAGATATCATCTGCGTACTGAACAATTTCACAGTTATTTGTGAGAGCGGAGCCTATATCCGAAGTATAAATATTAAATAATAATGGGCTTATAACTGAACCCTGAGGGAGTCCCTTCCACACAGTTCTTTCTGAAGATAAGTGTCCATCTATTCGAAAGCTGATCTTACGTTCTACCAGTAAATTGCATATGAATTGTACAACTTTACAGGGAATGCTCAGCTTGAACAGTTTGTTCCTGAGCACCGAAATTTGTACGTTGTCGTAGGCAGATTCTATATCTAAGAAAACTGATATGACCGAGTGTTTGTTAGAAAATGCAATCTGGATGTCAGATATTAGAAGCGCGTGGCAGTCCATAACACTTTTACCTTTTCTAAACCCTAATTGGTTGGGAGAGAGGATGCCTTGACTCTCTACAAACCAGTCCAATCTATTTTTCAGAAGATGTTCTGTGATTTTACATAATGTTGAGGAAAGGGCTATGGGTCTATATGATGTTGATAGTAGTGGGTCTTTTGAGGGTTTTAGGACTGGGAGGATAATTTGGTGTTTCCAAGATGGTGGGATGGAACCGGTGTCAAAAAATGAATTTATAATATTTAGGAGATGATAAAGAGCACTATCTGGGCATTCTTTTACAAAGGAGTAAGGGATACCGTCTAATCCTGGGGTAGAATCTTTTAAATTGCCTAATACCATTTTTAGTTCTGCAACTGAAAACGGAACATCTAGATCAGTAGAGTGAGTAAAATGATAGGTCATGGGGAGTTCAGAAAACCAAGGCACATAAGCTGAGGCTAGCTTATCGCAAAATTCTTCGGTCCAGCTATTTAGGTTTGTTTTAGGCGATGGGATGGCTAGTTTGCTAGATTTGTATCTTCTTATCATGTTCCACATTACAGTTGGATGCGTAGATGGTGAAACGTTTTGGCAAAAAGATTGCCAACCCGTGCGTTTCTTCCTATTTAGCAGTCTTTTACTTTTGGCTTCAATTTTACGGAATGAGATATAATTTTCTAATGTCATATTTTTATTGAAATTTAATTCAGCATATTTTCTTGCTTTGACTACCTCCGTACATTGTTGATCCCACCACGGAGGCGAGGGAATTTTTCTGGATGATATTTAAATGGAATGTTGGTTGAGCTAGCAGAATGTAGAACATCGACAAAGTTCTCATAACATTCGAGTGCATTGGCGTTAGTGACGCTTTCTTTTAAACTTATTTCATTTTCCACACAGGTTCGGAAGCCAGTCCAATTGGCCGCATTCAATCGATATTTAAAAAGAGAAGAAGGGCTCACAGTTTTTCCAAAAGAGGGGAAAGAAATTTTAATGGGGGCATGATCACTACAATAAGTGTGTTGGTCTATGTCCCATGATAAAAGAGGTGCAAGAGAGGGTGAACAAATGGACAAATCGACCGCTGAAGGATTTTGAAGAGGAGAAGTTTTACGCGTGGGTGGGCCATCATTTAAAATAACTAGATCACTGTCATCTAGTATTTGACAGAGTTTTTCTCCTGGTCTATCATTTCGGTATGAACCCCACAAAGTATTGTGGCAATTAAAATCGCCAACTATAACAATCGGGGGTGGAAGGGAGTTAATTATACTACTAAGTTCAGTTATGATAGAAATAGTAGGATGCGGTATATAGATGGAAAGTAATGTAATAGTTTTAGATTTGAAATACACAGTGGCAGCTATCATATAAACATTCTCAATTGACGGTAAAGAGATTTTAAAGTATTTTACGCAATTTCTGATTAATAGGGCCACGCCGTCCCATCCATCCGGGCGGTCGTGCCTTAAAGTGGCGTATTGTGGTATGTAAAAAGGCGTTGACGGCTTAAGCCATGTTTCAGATATTGCGACTATTGATGGTTCGTGTTTATTAATCAGATAGCATAGTTCATTTTTTTTATGAACTATGCTCCTGATATTCCATTGTAGAATGGTTTCCGTTTTGATTGATTAAAAGTTGGGTAATTTCGAATAGTTTTTCGGCAACGTTGGACGGTAAACTTTGATTGGTGGATACATAAGTAACTAGGCTTTGTTGTAGTAGATCAAGGATATCCGATATTTTAGAGACATCTGTAGAGTTGGAAATAATTTTAGAACTCTGCAGAGCACAACCGTTTTCAGGAGTAGGTATATTAAATTCTCGAATGATATTTTCATGGGCTTTTTTATCATAACCCCTTTGAATTGGAGCTCTAGGTTTTGGTTTTAAAAACACGGTTTTTCTGTAAGAATTAGTCTCAATGTGATTTATTGGATCTTGGGTGGGCACTCTTGTAACGTGAGCTTGTTTTAGAACTTCTGAGTATGGACGTTGAGAGGCAGCAACGCCTTTTGCAGCCTCCTGAAAAGATATTCCTTCTTCTGACATACGTGTTTTAATTTCGCGTTGACGCTGTTGCTCAGGACAATTTTTATCTAAAGCAGAATGTGTGCCTGAACAAAAAATGCAGGACAGTGAGTCATCGTTAACATAACATCTATTGCTAGAATGTGGTCCGCCGCATTTATGACAACGTGGCTTTGATCTACACGCTTCTTTAACATGGCCGTAACGACAACAATTAAAACACTGTATCACTGGAAATTTATATGGTTCTATGTCAATAGAGTTATGAAAGCAATAAACGTAGCGAGGGAGCCGCTGTCCATCAAAAGTCAGAACTACTGTCTCACTAGGACGCCATTCGTAGGATGTCTCGTTCCTAACTTTATAATTAAGCCTCCTAGCTTTAACTACCTTTCCGCAACCTAATGGGACGTCTATATAGTTTGGTATCTCTTCATTAGAGAAATCTGTGGGAATGCCTCTGGCAATTCCCATGCGAGTTACCTGATAAGACGGGATAAAAGCTTTATAGCCTTTTTCAGGTAGGAGACTATTTTCTAGGAAATCGTTTGCAGCAGATGAGATCGTAAATTCCACAACTATCCTGTTACGGCCTAATTTTTTGATTCCGTCTTTACTGATATGTGGAATGTTATGTTTAAAGATGAACTGACCAAATTTTACAGGGTGGATTGATACTCCTGAAGAGGGGTCACTTTCAATCTTAGAAACGTGTACTGCAAAAGGTCCCAAATCTGATGATAGGTATTTACGAGTGTATGCCGGGGTCGAAGGTTGATTATTTTTTGATGATTTTGTCGAATTTTCAATCCTAGTTATTTTGTGTCTAATGGACTGATCATCTGCGATTGGGCCTCTTTTCCTCGATGAGGCTTCATTTGGTAATAGCTCGACATCAGGAATAGGTGAGGAAGAACTTGACCGAATGGAAGGAGCTGTTAATGTTGAGAAACTTGGAGATCCTAGGGATTCACTATCCCGGGATTCAGAATCATGTTCTGGTATCCCCGGATCGGGAGGTTTATTTTTATCAGAATTCATGTTACATTTTATAAGTGAGGGTACACCATAAAAAATAATTAATTTATAATAACTAAGAAAAAATTATATTAAAGGAATATAAAACTACTTACCAACACCGAGACACATAAACTAAACTAAATAAATAAATGTTAAACACTCACAAATAAGGAAATATTTACAAATAACATGCAAAAATGATATTTAATAGACCGCGATGACAAACACGTGATATTCGCACTAGAACTGCACACGCAAGCTCAAAAACAGCATTTATAGTTTAAGATAATGAATTTTAAAATGGAATAGGTAGTTCTTAATGCACCCGTTTAAAATATAACATTTATTTAAATAATAGTTCATCGAAATGTTGATCAAAGGAGACCTCAAGAAAAAGATAAAAAGGTGCACACGAATCACATACATACTTATATTTGCAACTAGTAGGTTAATCTATATTATTCTGTGAACGAGATATTGATTTTAACGATAGATGTAAAATCGATGATTGACAAAATACATTTGTTATCTACATTGTATCTCATTTCTGCAGTTTGAAACGTTGTAAGAACGGTTAGAACCTTGACTGCAATATGTTGTCACGGGTCACAACTCACAAGTGGCCTCACAATGTTATGAAGTTACGGTATGCAGCCACAACGTACGACGACAGTGACAAAGTATCATTTTATCCATAGACATTAACAACTATTTATATTTCCTTTCAAATTACCTAAGTCGCGTTTATTTTTTACTTAATACATTATTATTAATTTATATATATGTATGTACGTATTTATAAACATTATTTCAGTCATTTGCATAAATATGTTGCAAAAAATATAGGTAAAAAAACATACAAAGCTTTAATAGCGAGTCAAACTAAAACTTTTTATCCATGTCATCCCAGGTTCCCAAGAAAAAGTAATAAAGTTAAATATTATATGGTCTTCGTCTTTGATACGTGTACAAATGTTCAAATTATTCGGATGATCTAAAGTTTCTAAAGCAAATTACGTTGACAGATTTCGTTACAAAAAGTAGGTATAGCAGCATTGATTTGTTTTGAAAATTACTAATATCCCAATTAACAGAATATCGTCAGAGCTTCGTCAGCACTATGTAGTTCTTAAATTATTCAATGTTTTACTTAGTTTACTAGGTTGCTCACCGGCATTTCAAAACACTGACTGGGCCTTGCTGATATCGATGAGCAAAGACGACCACTCAGCCTAAGGTGAGCCGCGTCTGCCCTCTAAAATCACAAAAAACACTTTTCGTCGGCGCCACGACCACCAGCCCTCTCGGCAGGCTATCCGGAGCCCGCCTAGATGGCGCCGGTTAGAATGGATTATCCTACGGAATACCCCGCTGGGTTACAACCAGCGTGAGTCGAAGATAGCCGGCCTTCCATCACCAGGACGCTCTTGCGTAAAACGCGTGCAAAGCAACTTGCACGTCGTTTTATTAGGTCGCCGGTCCCCAGACCGACACGTGAGGGGGACCCGAAACAATTAGAGGACCAGGGCTTGGGCGATATCCGCCTCCCTGGCCCCCGCTCGACGGCGGCGGGCTTGTGCGTCTCCGCCTACTTCTGCGAGATGGTGCACTCGCAGAAGTCGAGCATCGCCTTCCACGACTCGTCGTCGCCGAGTATCGATGCCACAACCCTCGGCAACAACAAGTCGTTTCCCATTTTTGCGACGAGGATACGGCGCCACCCCTCCCATGCGGGGCAGGCGACGAGCGTATGCTCTGCCGTGTCCAAGTCGTAACATAATGGTGGCACTCTACCATCGGCTCGGCTCTGATCCGGTGCAGGAACTCACCGAAGCAACCATGCCCAGTGAGCACCTGCGTGAGCCGGAAAGTGAGACGTCGTCTGTCGATTCACACCATTCACACGATCCACAAGGACCGGGCGAATCGCCTCGACGGTCCTACGACCAGCCGAAGGATCGGACAGCCGTATGGACCGTGACTCCAGCACGGACCGCCGAGATTGGGCCCTCCGCGCTCTGACCACACTGGGGCTGGGACGCGCTACGCCCCGGGCACGAAGGTCAGCCCGCCACTGATAGTCAGCGGCGAACGCATCCGCTTCCAGAACCCAAGGTGGCGTCCCAGCCAGTACACACGCCGCCTCGAAGGAGATGGTGCGATAGCCACGGATGACCCTGACCGCGATGGTGCGTTGCGGCCGTTACAGCAGCATCACTAAGGTGTTAGCTTTTTTTTTTAAATTAACTAAATCGTCGAGATACATAAATCATATAATCTTAGAATAGGCAAATTATTTTTATTAGACATTTTAGTTTCGTTCGGGAGTGTGAAATTCGTCGAGAGTCGTTGCGATTTGGATGGGCGAAGGATTTGTTGTGAAAGTATACAAGATGTTTGTGATAGATAAATAATATTCATGTTCCAGCAGAGGGACTAAAACGTTTGCATTGAGGTTGGATGTTTTTTGTTGGTGTGGAGGTATTGCTGTTGGCCCTATGCCTGGCATCTATATTCCTCATATGCCATACCTCAGTACTTAAGAAATCAGGTGTTGGATTGTTTTTGCAGCCTGTGTAGATATGAACCGTGTCAGCGAACACCGTACATACGAATGCTAGTTTTGTAAAATGCCACATCACTGCGAAGGGACAGTTTACTTCGTTTGTAGAACATAAAGCCCTGCGTATCGTGATCACGGACAGGATTTACATGAAGCGGGAAGACACTGGTTATTCAGGATTATTTGACCTTCCTGGCTGCGAGTGTTAGAGATTGAGATGCGTGGAAGGCAATTATTTCGACGTTTATAAACCATTGGCATAAAACATTGAGAACTTATTAAATGTTCCCATGTTATAAGTCACTAGAAGATGACCGAGCTTTGCTCGGCATTTTCTTTTTTGATAAATTCTGTTTTTTAGAAATTATATTTAAATGCGAATTACATATTGATAAAATGATGAAATATTGTGTCTTTAAAGTAGTTAGTTGCTCTCAATTAAGAAAAATAGTATTATTATTTGCCAATAGATGTCGACAAGAGTCATAAAGTTGATTATCGATAGAGTTCATTATTGAAAACACGAATAAAACAACATTTTCTGAAAATAAATCGTACCTAGATCGATTTAACGCCCCCGAAATCCCCTGTATACAAAATTTTATGAAAATCGTTGGAGCCGTTTTCGAGATTCAGATTATATAAGTATATACAATAATTGCTCGTTTAAAGGTATAAGATATTAGTAGGAGAGCTGGCACCAATTTTTGTGTAGGTATTTGAGGCAAGCTGAAAACTTGTCACATACCTCTCCTATTATATTCCAACACGGAATTGCAGACCTGGCTGGTGAGTAGCAGGGCTAAATCAACCCCTACATTTTTTAAAATATTAATTTTTTTTCCTCAAAAATATATTTGAGGCAATACGCAATTTATATATGTTGCAGTGTAATACTTAATAAATACGAAAAAAAATAAGCCAGACAATTTAATCGGGGGTGTAACATGAACAGACGCGTGCTAAAAATGTTAGCAAAAAATTTAAAAAATTTGCCAATTTTAACAATTTTTGTCCCAAAAATGTTTGTACAGAATTCATACTGTTGCCCCTACATTCAAAACTAAAAATTGTTTTTTTTTCTCTGACAGTATTCCAAGTCAAAATTTATACGGAAATTTAAAACTTTTTCATCTTAAAATTAATAAGGGTTACGTATTAAAAAAAACCAATGATTAAAATATAAAATCGCAAAACTAGATTTATAAAAATATAATATTTCTTCATTGGTACAATTATTTTAAGTATAAAAAAATTAGAAATAAATAAAAGTCGTTTCACGTCAGATATAAATTATCATTCTTCGTCTGTGGATTCTTCATCAGAACTACTACAGCTTGTCTATAGCAGTACAGGCCCGTACCCATCCATTATTTGTTTGATCACCTGGCAGGTAGAAAGCCCTACCGAAATTATCTGTCTTTTTGGGAATCTTATTTTTTAGCTATAAATAACACTCCATTAAAATTTCAAGCTGCCTCAAAAACATTTTTTATAATTTTTTGCAAACATTTGCAACTGCAATTCCGTGTTGGAATATAATAGGAGGGGTATGTGACAAGTTTTCAGCTTGCCTCAAATACCTACCCAAAAATTGGTACCAGCTCTCGGACTATAAGTGTAAAACCGTCTTCTAAAAAGGGCTTGCAGCTGTCAAAAGTGCTTATAATGATTAGCATAAACATGGAATGATGTTTGGAATACTTTCATATAACAATAATTATAATATAGTAATACTTCATACACAGACGGTGATAAGATTATAAAGATTACCTTACATAGCTGTGTATGTAATGTGGAAATGTATTCACCCATAGTATGAATGTATCCTTATAACGGATAAATCGGACACAACGAAACTTGTACCTACTGTGTAATTGTAAGAAATTATTTGGTATTTTATTTTTCTTATCGCTACATGGTCATTGTTACCTCAGCCTTGCTAGATATGTTCTTTCTTACCCTTCCCCAATTTCTACATTGTCAATACAGCGAATTCTCATAAATAAAATAAATATCGTCAAAGGTGAAGAGCGCATTTTTATTAATCAACGCCTATAATGTTTTGGAAGAAGCATGTTTATATATATTTACTTACAGTAGTTCCAGGGATTTCGTCACTACAAAAGGCTTGGTTTTGTCTAGTTGGCTATCAACGCGATCAACGTAGGTCGTAGTAGTACCTAACTATAATCACCTGCAATTTGATTAAAAATACAGTGAGACTAAAAAGAATAGCCCTCATTTTCAATGTAGGAAATAATACAATTTACATAAACAATGGTGGCTTATGTGGGAATCACAAACTCATTAGTAGTCTCTTGATAACAATTATGTTACCTTACTAAAATTGTGCGTCATACATTTAAAGAAGGACGCTGACTAAAAACGAACATATTACCTCCCCAATGACCATTGTCAATTATAAGACAAAAACTCCCACGGTTTATAAGGTCTTTGCGTATGTTCTCGCTCGCAGAGCGCATCTCCGCTCAAGACATACTACATGTGTCTGTGATAAACCATTATCTTCAATTTTCAAAACTGCAACATAAATGTGAGTAAAAGTATTTTTAAGCGAAAATAATAATAATAACGGGAACCAAATTGCTGTGCTATCCTACTGGCCTAGTTTTAATAAAAAAATTGAGAAAACATTTTTTGCTGGTTTACTAGGTTTGAACTAGGAGATTATTATAAATAATTTTAGTCTTTTTTTTTTGGTTTGCTGACAATATTTAAATGTTGTATTGTTTAACAAGTATTATAAATCCAGTATAACGGATTAGAATTTTTTTTTTTTTATTGCGTTGATGAGTGGACGAGCTCACAGCCCACCTGTTGTTAAGTGGTTACTGGAGCCCATAGACATCTACAACGTAAATGCGCCACCCACCTTGAGATATAAGTTCTAAGGTCTCAATTATAGTTACAACGACTGCCCCACCTTCAAACCGAAACGCATTACTGCTTCACGGCAGAAATAGGCAGGGTGGTGGTACCTACCCGTGCGGACTCACAAGAGGTCATACCACCAGTAAAAATCTTGAAACAATGTCAATCTAACACCCATTATGAAACTTAGTACCTAATCTTTCATTCTTTTGCGATTAGTGCTTTACACTGAAGAAGTTTTGAACTTAACAAAGTTCAAAGTTCAAACCAAAGTTCAAAAATAAGTTCAAAACTTGACGGTACTGGCATGTTTTCAGTTTTCTCTTATTCATAATATGTATGTCATATAATATCCGTTTTTTTTGTTCCTAAGATGGACGGACGGCTTTTGAACTCACGGCTCACCTGATGGTTGGTGGTTACCGGAGTCTATAGACATCAACAAGGTACCGCCACCTACCTTGAAACATGAGTTCTAAGTCTCAGTTTTATAGTAAAATGGCTGCCCCGCCCTGTAAACAAAACAGCACTACTGCTTTACGATAGTAATATGCGGGGTGGTGGTACCTGCTCGTACGGGCGCACACGACGCCCTACCATCAGTATAAATAACTAAAACCACTAAAACCTCCGAAGCACTATACTTGCTAGGATTAGTGTTAGAAAATACGCCAGGCTGAGCCCCGCGAGCTGGCCTACTCAAACAAAGACCACTATTAAATGAAAATGATGGCTTTTGAGGTACTTTATTACCTATAAGTTTTTTCGTGTGGACAAAATATAGTACTACTATAAAGTGTTACTACTACAAATATTTTTTTCTAATTAACATCAATTAGATTTAAGCGAGTCATAATTTGGGCAAATATGCAGAGTATTTTAAATGTTAAGAGATTTAAAAAATAAACAACACCGTAAAACTTTATTAACACTCTTTATTCGAATACTAGCGACCCGCCCTCGCTTCGCTTCGGAAACATTAAAACACACATGAAACCAAAAAAAATAATAAAAAAAAAAAAAAAAAAAGTAGCCTATGTTCATCAGGGACAATGTCGGCTTCTAATGGAAAAAGAATTTTTTCAAATCGGTCCAGTAGTTTCGGAGCCTATTCGAAACAAACAAACAAATCTTTCCTCTTTATAATATTTATTCGATTATTCGAATATAAATATCATCAGTGCAAATTATAATTATTTATTAAAACAATAATATCCGGTGTACATTTATAACGTCAATCATTAACATCAAAGAAAGGTAATTAGTAAATAATAGACACGTACGTTGCGTTCACCGTTTATTGACACACTGAAGTGAATACTTACTTACAAACATAACACCTCCACCCTTATTTACTACACATTATAAGCACAATTAATATATATATATATCTTAACTAAGCGTACATAACAAACTAAAGTAAAAAAAACAAAGAGAGGTTATAACTATAAACTTAATCTATTTCCTCGAATCCATATCTAACTGGTGGCTTGCGTATTCTTACAGGACGTTCACGTTTGGGTGTCACATTTTCATTGATACTCTTACCACCAGTACTACATGCTGCCTTGTCTATCGGCACAGCGGGTCTCATAGGGCTGCCACGAATAGGCGATACAGCATCCTGTGCCGGTGTGCTATTTTTTGGTGGTGAACTACTCTTCCCCGAATCGTTGACCACCGCCACTGGTTCCTCGCCACTTGTCATGGGAAATGATAGCGACTTACGTGATTGTGTTCTTAAGTCTAAATTTTGCGCGATCAGTTCGGGACTTATATTTTTACGAATCGACGCAAAGGTATCAACTTTATCTATATTTTTTGTAACCCTTAATTTTAGCTGATCGACGTGCCTATGATTCTCGGTTCCAAAACTAGATCGTACACAGTAATCACGACTACCTAATTGCTTGAGGATCGTCCCAGGTACCCATTTATCCAGACCTCGATAATCCCGATACCACACCTTAGTGCCCGGCTCGAGTTGTCGCTGCACACCCCCTGCGTTTTGCTCGCTCCGCTCTTGTTGCGCGATAACTCGAGATTGCCTTTCTGGTTTTAAATTATCTAATCTCATACGGAGACTTCGACCCTGTAATATATTGGCTGGACTATCGCCGGTAGTTGCATGTTCTGTATTTCTGTAGGCTAATAAAAATCTACACAGAGCTGTATCTACGTTTAAATTCTGTTTTAATGCCTTTTTAATCGCACGTTTACAAATTTTAACTGCATTTTCAGCGGCCCCATTAGAGGCGGGATGATAGGGAGCTGAATAAATATGTTTTATGCCATTATGAATCAGAAACTTCTGAAAATCAGAGCTCGAGAAAGGCGGTCCATTGTCACTGACCGTTTGCTTTGGCAGGCCGAATTTTGACCACAAGTCCCGCAGTACCGATATAACCGCTTGTGCCGTTGTCCTCTGCATTTTAATTGCCTCTATCCATTTGGAGCATGAATCCACTACAACTAGATAAGTGACTCCACCTATGGGGCCTAAGAAGTCTAAGTGTAACCTGGACCAGGGGCGTGAGGGCCAGGGCCACGAGCGGAGCGCGTGTGTAGAAGGTGCGTCTGCGACGGCAGCACACACGGTGCAAGCGCGACATTCCGTCTCGAGCGCTTCGTCGATTCCCGGCCACCAAACGTAACTACGTGCTAGCGATTTTGTTTTCACTATGCCCATATGCGGATCATGAAGCTCCGTTATTATTTTGTTTCTGCATGAAGAGGGTATAACCACACGATGACCCCACATTATACATCCTAATTCAATATAAAGTTCGTTTTTCCTATTATAATATGGTTTTAATTCATTAATTTCTATGTCTAAGGGCCATCCGTCCCTTATATAACTTAACACGCGACTTAAGATTGGATCACTACTAGTTTGTTTTTTAAGAACATTATAATCTATTAACAGAGCTTCTGTTGAGAAGTGTAAGTAGGTTTGCTCGGGTAAGTCTGTTTCCTCGGAAGCTACGTCATTTTTTTGAGACTCGATTAACCGTGAAAGTGCATCGGCTACATTTTTATCTGTCCTAACGTACTCGATTTCAAAGTCATATGCTGATAGTTTGATAGCCCAGCGCTGCAAGCGGCTAGCTGCCGCGCTCGGGATACCTATGTTAGGCCCGAAAATGCTCACCAGAGGTTTGTGGTCGGTCCGTAGTATGAACTTTCTCCCATATAAGTATTGATGGAATTTTTCCACCGCGAAAACAATCGCCAATGCTTCCTTATGAATCTGACTGTAATGTAATTCATGAGTGGTGAGTGCGCGTGAAGCGTATGCAACGACGCGCTCCTGACATCCTGGCCCGCGCTGCGCCAACACGGCACCCAGACCACGCGCGCTCGCATCCACAGTCAACACCGACTCCAAAGACATATCAAAATGTGCGAGTGCTTTTGTACTACACAAAAACTTTTTAACATTCAGGAAAGCAGCATTCTGTTCATTTCCCCACATCCAGTGCTTACCTTTTTTTAAAAGGGCATATAAAGGTGATAAATGTGCACTCAAATCTTGTATGAACTTCGAATAGAAGTTTACCATACCGATGAAAGATTTTAATTCTGTCACGTTATTTGGGTGTGGCATTGTTGCTATTGATTTGACTTTCTCTGGGTCTACACGAACCCCATTTTGATCTATTATGAACCCTAAATACCTCACTTCTGTTACCATGAACTCGCACTTACTCCTTTTAATTTTTAAGCCATACCTTTCTAATATATCTACTACTTTTTTTATAGACTTTAAATGACTGTCTAGGTCCTGATTTCTAATCAATATGTCATCATAGAAAACTACTACATTTGGGACATTTTTAAACATATTTACCATTAGTTTTTGAAAAATGCCTGGGCTCGAAGCTAACCCGTAGACGAGGCGGGAATATTTAAATAATCCTCTATGTGTATTGATAACCGTGTACTCGCTAGAATGTTCTGATAAGACTATTTGATTATAAGCTTGAGATAAATCAAGCTTAGTAAAAAATTTATTTCCGCTGAGATTACTGAATAAGTCCTCCATTTTTGGAACCGGAAATCTGTCGATTGCTAATACTTTGTTAAGGGTTACCTTATAGTCCGCACATATTCTCAGACCGCCGTCCGCTTTGCGTACTACGACAAGTGGCGTGGCCCAGTCGGAGTGGTCCACCGGTTTGATGACGCCGGCGGCCAGCATCGCGTCGAGCTCGGCATCGACGCGCTCGCGCAGCGCATACGGCAGCGGTCGCGCGCGGCAGTAGATAGGCACCGCATCCGGCCGCACGATTAACTCTGCTGTGCCCCCCGTATATTTACCCAATGTGCCGTCGAACAAGGATTTATGTCTAGAAACAATTTCATTAATTAATTTATTATAGTCTCGTGCGTGTTCGGTTACAAAGTTACTGTGTTGTATTTTAAAACTCGTAGGTTTTGATATTTTTATAGGAATATTCAATTCAGCTAACCATTGTCGGCCCAATAGATTAGTCGTTCCTTTGTCTATGACATACAAGTCTAACATTTTTGAAACACCTTGGTACTTCACTATAGTGTTTATAAACCCTAAAGGCCGAATGATTGAGCCATCGTAAAATTTTAAATTTAATAAGCATGCCTGTAACTTCTCCTTAGAAAAATATTTATCATAAACATTCTTGCTAATACAAGATAACGCCGATCCAGTATCGACCTCCATCTTGAGCAAGCAATTTTGGACTTTAACTTTAATACACACCGGTTTATAATTACTCAATGTCATTTGGTACATAGGCTCATTTTCTTCTCCACACCCGTCCTGTTCATTATTGAAGTTGTTGTATGTGTCATCGTTGTTTTGATCGTATAATAAGTGCAAAGGAGCCCGCTCTCGGCCTCCTCGTCCCGCACCGCGCTGCCCGCGCCACGATCGCCTGTTGCCGCCTGCACCCCGGTTCCCCCGGCGCCCGGTGCATGGTGAACCCCCGGCTGCCTCCGCCTGGTTCTTAAGTCCTTTTTTGGGGCACATTCTTCGTAGATGGCCGGTTTCATGACATGAACTGCACACGTAGTCTTTGTATATGCAATCCTTTGCTTGGTGTCTCCTGTCTCCACATCTTGAACATTCATTGAAGTTAATTTTGTTAACCTCCTCAATTGGCGTACGTTCCACTGCAATCGCATCCCTCTCCGCAGCTTCTAAAGACAAAGCTAACGTAACTGCACGCTTATATTCTAATTTCTCCTCGGCAAATAACCTTTGCCGTATGATTTCGCTCTTTAATCCACAAACCATTTGATCACGCAGATTTTCATCCAGCGACGAGCCGAACTCACAATTTTTTGATAATTTTTTTAATTCTGTGACGTAGTCAGCTATTGACTCATTCAGCTGCCGACGTTGTCGAAACTTGTATCTTTCCGCCAAGATTGAGGGCTTCGGTTGCAGGTGAGCTGCCAACATCGCCACGGCATTAGCATAAGTTAACTGTGACGGCTTCGAAGGGCTGGCTAATGTCGATAATAAATCGTACGCTTTCTCACCCATAACGGAAATTAATGTGGGTAATTTTAAATCGTCAGTCACTTTATTCACCAAAAAGTACATTTCTAATCTCTCAACATATGAGGACCAATTTCCACTGTTTACCGCGAATTCTTTCAACTGCCCGACCGACATTATGTTCATATAATTTTAATTAGTTCAAACAAGAAACAAACAAGCCACAAATTGATTTTTTTTCCGCGTTCGCCACTAGTAAATAATAGACACGTACGTTGCGTTCACCGTTTATTGACACACTGAAGTGAATACTTACTTACAAACATAACAGTAATAAACATAGAAATTGGGAAACCTGAAATATATAATATAATAACCCGCACATCTCCGGAACTACTTTGTTTCATTAAAATAAGACGTTGTAATTAAGCTATAGTCAAAGAAAATTTGAATTTACTTTTATGCTGTTAAAAGTTACAAGTTACCTACCAAAGTCGTCGAAGTCGTCGTGACCTAAAGGTTAAGACCTCCGGTGCATTTATATGTAGCGATGCATCGGTGCTAGAATCCCGCAGGCGGGTACCAATTTTTCTAATGAAATACGTACTTAATAAACGTTCACGATTGACTTCCACGGTGAAGGAACGATGTTATCGTGTAATAAAAATCAAAACCCGCAAAAATTATAATTTGCGTAATTACTGGTGGTAGGGCCTCTTGTGAGTCCGCACGGGTAAGTACCACCGCCCTGCCTATTTCTGCCGTGAAGCAGTAATGCGTTTCGGTTTGAAAGGTGGGGCAGCCGTTGTAACTTTACTTTTTTATGATTGAATGATTACTGTTGGCCCAGAGGCCTTTCCAGTTTCACCAGGATAGGTGGGCGAGCAAAGGCTCAGCCAGATGTAACTACTGACCTGATACTGAGACCTTAGAACTTATATCACAAGGTGGGAGGCGCATTTACGTTATAGATGTCTATGGGCTCCAGTAACCACTTAACACCAGGTGGGCTGTGAGCTCGTCCACCCATCTAAGCAATAAAAAAGGTAGCACTGTCTCTCTGTTACATTTTAATACTCACACCATTGTATCAATATTATCTAAACTTAGTACAGATCTGTATAATTTGAACTCTGGAGAAGAATATAAGCAAACTTTCATCCTACGGCTGATCTCCGAGATATAAAGTCGAGTACACACGGTTGAAAGTAGGAGCGGAAAGCTAGTATATTAAATATAATATATTTTTGGATCTATCGACGACTATCGAAGGAAAAGAAAATTCTGCATATTTAAATTTATCTCAACCAAAATACTATTATTCTGTACTAGGTACAAACTTACCATTCAAACAAAATTCTTGTCTTGAAGAATTTAAATTGTTCTTGAAATACGATAATCAATCACTCATTAACCACCGACCAAACCGTGCGAAAAATACATACAAGCCGTTACTGTTTGAGGTTTTGATGGCCGAATAGAAAATTACCTACCTATAATAAAATATATACGCAGCCATATTTTCTATTTTTGGTAAACTTCATAAATCAGCTTTCCTACGATTCCGTAAATGAGTGAATGTGCTAAAACTATACGTCTCAAATTGAAAATATGCTTCATACTTTATTAGTCTCTTAATAGGCATGATTGTTCCAGATGAATTTAAAAATTCCAATTATATTCCTTTTCGGATGTACCTTCGCCGCACTTAAAACAGAAGCAGCGCTGCATGAAAACCTTCTCGCAGACGAAACAAATACATTTGAAGAAACGGACGATCTCAAAACTGCAGCCAATGCGTGGTGTAAGTACTTATACCGACATTATCTTCCATAACATTCTCGAACGAACTGCTTCAAAGAGGTTTTATTTTAGTTTCATTTTAATCCTCTCAACGTATCGAAAGGCCTTAGTTTATTATTTTTTTACTAAAATTTACTCAGCATTTTTATGATTCCCAATAGAACAAGCAAACAGAAAATCTGAAATTAAGTTAAATGTACAAAAACATGCATATTTACTACCATATAATGGTAGATATAATTTATTGTTAAAAAAATTCTAATTTCAGACATTTACTCTAACTTTGATAGAAACTACCCTGACGGTTCTAGCAGCGTATACAGACAAGGATTCGTAACTGGGTTCGAAAATTATCCAAGTGGAAATAACTACGGCAGATATTCAGGTTACAGCAGTAACGTCGGTAACGGAGGCTACGGAGGATACAGCGGCAATGGTGGTCTCGCATCTTACTACGGTTACAAAAACCCCTATTATGAAGCAGCTAATCATTTAGGCTACGGATACTACAAGAAACCTGGTTACGGAAACATTTATAACAATGGCATCACCCCTAGTTTGGTAACAGGATACAGAGGATATTCATAGTGATCAAAATACACCTTCAATTTGTAAAATAATTATTACCAAAGTTTTCCCAAAAAACCGTTGTACCGAATAATTTAATTTATTTATTATTTTCAATATTGAATTTACATTTAAGGAATGTCCAAACTTCATGAAAAACCTACCGACAGAAGAGTTAATGTTACCGTTTGGTAAATCCGTTGAAGCATACAAGTAAATAATTTACTTTATTACCATTGAATTAAAAATAGCATAATCCTACTTAATAGTGAACAATCACCATCACCGGGCAACAGCAATGTCAGAAGCACAGCCAAGTTACCAACATTGTTCACTCGTTTGAAAGGCACGTCATAGAACTCAAGAAGCCGAAGTGTCCGTGAAGAGAACGCTCTCGTAAATACTGTAATAACGCTCACGATACAGTCCGGTGGCGGAAGATGCAACTATATAAAATATGAAATCTTCTTAAATGTTCAATTCCTTAGAGCAGAGCTCACGACCATGCGGCCGATGACTTTAATGTAAGGCGTTGTAATATGAGCATTAGCAAACTATGTTTTGGAAATTATATTTATTAAATTAAATATAGAGGAATTTTGTATATTTCATTTTTATTAATATTTTATATTCATTTATCTATATCACGCTATTGTCATATATGAGATTTTAAATTATGTAATTTGATTGAATTAGGATGTTATTATCGCATCATTACAATTGAAAATTACCTATTTTAAATTCATAATTCCGAAGCGAACCTAGGTCATTCATTACCTACCTGAGGAACTTTATAGGCCAAATAAGCCGGGCCTTCCATCAGCCATTTACTCTGTAAACGGAAGAGAAGAGAAAAATGTATGCAGTCAAGATTGGAAAGAATCGTGACTCGATAGAAACGGGTTGATGCGCAAAAGAACCCTCTGTCAGGCCCCTCCATCTACTTCTGCAAGATTGTAACCTAGCGAGATAGGAGCAATATTTACGGTTTCTATTTTTTTACAAATCTTAATAAATGGCTAGTATTTGATCCTGATGGACTGATAAATCAAGGAATACAAGGACAAGGGACTACATGGCTACAAAGTTTAGAGAGTTTTATAGCAATAAGAATTCGGTGACGGTACAAACACAACACACCAATTAGATAGTATTTTAGTCTTTATCCCCCAATCATGTTACCAAGGTCAAAAGAGATATGAATATAAATTACCGCAAGTGGCTTGCAAAGGTTAGGTGCAAGGGATAGTTAATTTGGGATTAAAAATTAGATGCTCTAATGTATTTACATATATTATATTAAATAAATAAAACGAATTCGTATTATTTTATTTATTATTACTAACAATATGAAATATATGTTAATTAAAATCGTTTCAGCAAATTCATTAAAATATTTTAATAACATGCTGTACGTTCAATGAAATTTTACTTAGAAGTCAAATAGAAAAAAAACCGAACACTAATCGGATCCAGAAACACTAGTTTGTTTCTTCATCGACTTCAATGCTCTCTCTCTCAGTTTCTTCTCCAAATCTTCGTTATTAACTTTTCCTTCTTCCTCTTCTTCCTCGGCTTCATCGCTATCAGAAGAATCCTCTTTTTTCTTTGATGATTTCTTATGCTTCTTGTGTTTCTTATGCTTTTTAGAATGCTTCTTATGTTTCTTATTTTTCTTGGATTTCTTAGGTTCATCACTGTCTGAATCTGACTCTGAGTCTGTTACCTTCTTCCTTGCTTTCTTCTTTGACACCTGGTCACTTTCAGAAGAGGACTCTTCCTTTTCCCTCTTTTTAGGTTTTTTCTCGTTTTCGTCACGAGATTTAGGTTTAGCATCGTCTACTTTCACTTTTGCTGGTTTATCCTCTACTTTCTTTAATTTAGCAACTTCTGGTGATAAGGCTTTTTCCTTAATAGAGTCAGTTTTTTTACCGCGTTTTGGGTCTTTTTCTGAACTAGAAGTATCACGTTTAGTGTTTTTCTTCTTAGATTTTGCATCAGTATCCGAACTATCATCTTGGGAATCCTCAGAATCGACTTTTTTGGACTTGAGCTTGTTTTCAACTTTCTCAGACCTTGACCTTTCGCTACTCGCATCCTTGGCGCGTTTTTTAGACTTCTTATCAACATCAGATTCGTCGACGACATTTTTTTGTTTTGTCTTTGAAGCCTTGTGTTTAACTTCTTCTTCCGAACTGGAGTCGGAGCTCGACGAGCGAGCTCTTTTCTTTCTTGATTTCTTGGCCAACTTCTTTTTAGCATTCTTTTTGCTTTTCTTCTTCCTATCTTCTTCAGATTCACTAGAAGAAGATTCCTCAGAATCGCTATCGCTAGAAGAGCTCTCTTTTTTGAGTTTCTTATTTCTCTTAGATGTACCTTTCTCCTTACGCTTGATTTTGGACTTACTTTTGGATTTCGATAGCTCCTCGCTACTCGCACTTTCAGAATCAGATTGATGGGCTTTACGTTTAGCTCTTTTGGATTCCTTGGTTTTTATTTCGTCCTCATTCTGCTCTTTTCCCGAAACTTCATCAGATTTCTTGTTTTTGTCAATTTCATGTCTTCGCAAGAACGGTGATGGAGTGCGTGAAAGACTTTTTGAGTATTCACGCAGGTTTGGAATATTTACAATATCTTCTTTCTCTTCGTCGTCAGTGTGGTCTGACTGGGTTTTTCCGTCATTAAAAGGTTCTGGTGGGGGTTTTTCAACAGCTACTGATGATTCTCGGCTTGTGCTAGATATAATGCGCTCTTTAGATTGCTCACGCGGAATAGGCAGGTGCTCAGGCTTTTTGGGTAATTTGTCATTATTTTCTATAAAAAAATGAATTAAATTAATATATTATGAACATTTCTTATTTTAAGTAATAAATGTTATTTGGGTTTATCGCTATATCTAAAATAACATATATATTACCTTTTCTCGGAATCGAGACAGATTTCTCTAAACGCTCCTTGATAATATCGCTAGACCTTCTATCGCGAGATTTCCTGTCCCTGGATCTCCTGGAGCGATCGCGCGATTTTCGCTCTCTGTAGAAAAAGCAAATAAAATTAGTTCAACCTTTTTTGATACTTTACAGGAAGTTCATTCAAGTAATTTGTTAGAATTTAAAATGAAGGTATTGCGACTAAAATTAGGAATAGTTTACCTGGACTTATCTCGTGAGCGGCGGTCTTTGGAGCGGCGATCACGTGAGCGTCGGTCGCGTGACCTGCGTCCTGAGCGACGCCTCGACCGCGACCTGCGACGTGAACGGGAGCGGCGACGGTCTCGAGACCTGTAATAGTTCCGTACTCGCATTCAATCATACGGAATCGTTAAGCACGATGCCTTACAAATTTAAAACAGATTATCTACATATAAATACGGTTTCTAATCAAAATACATTCATTGGTTCGTATGCTACAAAAAAAACTGTTTTTCAATTCATTTGTAACATAAGCACTTCAATAAAAGGTTAAATTTCATAAATTTAAATATTCATCAATGTCGTCGATTTATATTATTTAAGTGGTTAAAAATTATTTTCCGAAACTGAGACCCCACTTGCAATTATAAGAAAACTTTACTGTCAGTTCTAGTGAAGAAGTATCTTTGTATTTTATTACAACATAGGACGTGTAGCCTAGTCATACATACGCCACTCCCAAATAAACTATTTCTTTATTTGTATTTTTTTTTTTTTTTGTGTCTTAATTTTTATCATTTGGTTGCCTTATAAACACAATAAATTGTTTAACCGTTTCTTACCCGATTTTCAGTTTTAATATCTATGTAATGAATACCTTTTATGATACGATTACTTTGCTTACTTACCTATACCAGTACAGCATTCGTTTAAGAAATAGTAAAACAGTGCACGTTTTTTTTTACAAATTATTGCTTCTTTAATATGTTTTCTTCTTTCATAATCTAAATATAACCTTAATATTAACAGTTTATGAAAAACATAACAAATTTTAATACCTTATTTAAATTTTGAGGCCTCAGTGACTATGGTCAAGTTTCAATCCTTGGGCAAACATTAGTAATAATCAAAATCGTGTGAACATAAATTTTAATGCTGATCATAAGGAATTGCGTGTTACATTGATGGATATTTCATTTAGACTCATCCTTTTTTATTGTTATTTATAAATAGAAACTTAAAATGTTATTAGTAGCATTGTGTAAGGTTATTGTAAAATCAATTTTAAAGCGAATGCTTGTGATGAAAACATATTCAAAGTAAATTATACCTGTCTCTTGAACGTCGTCGAGAGCGTGAACGCGACCGTCTGCGTCTTTCAAGCGATCGTCGACGTTCTCTCGACCTACATTAATTTAGAAATCATTATATAAATACCCTTTAGGTGCAATTTTATCACAAACATAAAAAATGCAATGTATTATGAATGAATCTTTTATTGTAAAAAACTATTGAATTTTTAAATATAGGTATAAAACAGCTGCATTTATAACTAAAACTATCTAATTTATTCTGCCCTAATCAATAAGCAATTACTAACTACCTATACAGAAAATATTTCAAATGAAAATTCATCATTTAATCAAAGCAATTGTATCCTCACAGATATATTACTTAAAATTTGTTTACATATCCTGAATTTTCAGCAAAACATATTCTGTATTTGCAACATTGTTGCATTTAATCAGTATAAAGACTTTTTGGCGGATATGCGAGGAGTTAAGTTTTGTGATTTGTTCTATTTTGTCTATTTAGTGTTTCTTCAGGTTTAAATGTGTAATAACGGTGGTTTATTAAATATCTTTGAAAGTGCACAAATGTGGGAAAATGAAACAAAGCCGCTGGACGTAACTTCTCGGGATCCTCCCAAAAAGTCTACTGAAAAAATCTCAATAAATGACCACAATTTTACTGAGATTATATTTCATCCCATATCATCTCATTTTATTTCATCTCAGCTGATTAATGTCTCAAATTAATCATATTCATTTCATTACAATCCATATTATAATTTTTCATAAAAATAACAATATATATTAAAATAAGACATAAAAGTCTTAGATACCAGTTCATAAAATCCCTTAAAAAACAGAATAAAAAATACCCTATTATTTTGTTTGGTGATGGGTGGTTTGGTAGTTGAGTGATTTTGTTGTTCTCTTTTATATTAATTTCTTATGTTAATTGTAAAATGCCTAATATAAACGAACTTAGACTAGAACTAAGTGTGCAGTTGCAGCTTCAGCATGTGCGAGTTACCAGTAGAAATCTCTAGTTTCGTGAAATTTTCACAATCTGAGTAAAAACGCAACAAAATGTGTGGACCGTTGATTACTAGTAGGGTCGTTAAATTTGACCAACAACTTCTTCACAGCCCACTGCCTAGTTTTCACTAGAAATTTGGAGACTAATATGGGCTTGTATCATTCGTAAAACATTTCATGAAGTTGGGTATGTGAACTATGTAAATCTAAGTAGTCATGATATAAAGGTTCTGTGTGGATAGGTGCTGAAATATCCATGTTCCCTTAAAGAGATTGACTATAGTAGAATTATTTTGTCCGTGCAGTTTGGGTCATAAAAAGTCGGAGCGGTAAAGCGAGTATTTCGCTCTCTCTTCCACTCACGAGCCTTATGGACGGGCATAGTGATGCGCATTATTGTTGTCAATAAGCGTTATCGATAGTGTATTTAGTTTAACACTTACACCACATATCCGAGCAGCAAGTCAACGAAAACGGCAGAAATTAACACTTTGTAACTTTTCGGGATCTATTCTTATTTCAATGAAAATTGTTAACACATTGTTGCACGTGCAAATATTAATTTGAATAAATTCTGCCGTTTTGATACACAATAAAGGAGTAGCCATTATATCACTAAAGAAATTCAGAGAACCAATGCATAAAAACACATTTCTCTTCGACATAATGTACTATAATTTGCAGGTAAGTACAAATGACTCTTAACATAACAATGTCTCACCCCCTTTCGTGTACCGCCCCGCCACCGTGTATCTGCCTTCGATACCTCATTTGTTTTTATCGATAATGGCGTTGCGCCCGCGCAACATGCCTACCGCCCTAGCCGGGCTATGTTTTATGACCCAAACTGCACGGACAAAATAATTCTACTATAGTCAATTATCAATCATGTGATCATCAGACAATTCAATTTCTAGTCTCATTATTTCGCTGTTTTAGGTTAGCCAAATAGAAGAAGAATAGAGTGCAAATGTGTGAAAAAACCGAAGATCACACAGCAGACAGCACCAAAATCTGGGATTGCATGACCTGACTCTGGAGTTTACGAACTGTTCATATATTGTAGTTAAGTGTTCTTTGAAGTACAAAAGCCTCTCAAAGTATTCGTTCGTAGACTCAAAACGTCTCCAGAAGCTTACACATTGCCTGTGTCAATTATGTGATTTAAAATATTTTGAGCAGTTTTTGGGGATGCAAATAAGGATTACGTAAAATTCAAACTTTAACGATGCGCTTTGTCATAAATATGCCCCGCACTATGAGATATATGGTTTCTAGAAAACCCTAGGGAGCAATTATGGCATTAATCGAAATGTAGTATCATCGGGTATAAAATAAGGACCTAACAAGAAGATTGTTATCTTATTAATTAATAAATTTTATAGAAAAATACTAAATAAATAAATATAAACAAAATACAAATAATAATAATATTGAAATCTGTTTAAATTGTTTCATTTTATTTCAATATTAGAATATATTGACCGTCATATGGTATTTTTTTTTCTTAAGATATTTGTTATCAATAAGAAAATGGAAATACATAGTTTCTTGTTTTTCAAAAATTCAGTAACAAAAGTAAAATATATATACATACAAATATAATTCTTCTAAATCTAAATCTTCAGATGTTGTAATTATTGTGGATTTCAGATAATTAAATAAACACTAGTAATTATAAACAAATCTATACCTCTCACGCCGTTCTCGTTCACGGCGTCGTCGCTCTCTTTCACGTTCGCGTTCTCTTTCTCTCTCCCGTTCTCTTTCCCTCTCACGACGATCTAACGACCTACGTCGGCTGCTCCTACGGCGAGATTTACTCCTACAAAAAAAAATTTAATTTCAATACTTATGAATCGATTTTAAAGCCCAGGTACGAAATTTTCATAGATAGACAATCCATGTGTAAATAGAAAAAAAAATGTTTATTCAAATAGAATAATTTCATTCAAGACCATTCCTTAACATCAAAGTATTTTATATTAAATAATCAGGCTTAGTTTAATTTTAGTTTGGTGTAATGTATATAAGTTGTCTGTTGGGAAACTTTTGCACAAGTGGCTGCTATTGAATACATCGCATAAATACGGTGTTACATTTAGTTAGATTTTAATTAGATTTAGTTACATTAGTGAATAATGTTACCTTTCTCTTCGGGAGCTGCGCCTAGGGCTAACACTTGTAGAAGAATCACGATTCGAACGGTATTGTCGTTTTTTATGTGACGATCTTTTCTTCACACTGCCACCTAATAATCATAAAAGTGTACTCATTATTTTACTGTAAGCCAAATGGAATAATTAAAATTTTCTGAAATTTATTAATTCCCGCAAAAAAAATCGATCAAATTTGACCTTTTTAATTTCCGTTTAACAACATTAGGCGCAAATCACGATTGCGTTCGTTAAATTTGAAAAGAAAATCATTGACTTCATTGTTTTAAAATAAATTAATAATAACCTATCTTAAGCATTGAGTTTAACAAAAATACAATCCATTAAATTAAATTAATCCATCTTCAATTATAATTCAATTTTAAAAAAACCAGAAGGCTAAGTTAACGGCCATTGGAACCTGTACCCATCAGTGGTATGTTTAGTTCATTCGGTCGAGGCCTCACCTTCGGACAGAAAATAAGTTTATGACAACACAAGCGCTGCCCTACCACTAAATTTCCCAACCGCTTACATTCCGTTTTGCTTTGCAGCAGAAACACGACGTCACATAGCGTATCATTTTTTTTTTAAGTCGGGAATTATGAGAAGAGCGGTATTGATGCTATAATCATTATATTATCATCTAATAACCGCTTTATTTGTTATAAATAATCGCTTTAGTTGTTGGCTTTTACTTATTACACAGATTTAATGAAATAAAATTAGTTAATCTCTAAAAAACAAGTGTATAAGAAATGTATGTCATAGGAGATGTGGAAGCTACCATTGCAAGTAGAAGAGATAAAATATATTGAAATTTGAAATAGAATTCTGAACATCTGAAGTAATTTTGAATAATTCCTGAATTATTACGCTTACTAAGTAAAATACAATCAAAGAAATGTATAAACAAATAGGTTCAAATGAATGTACTTACGGGATGAAGCTGAAGACGAGCGTCTTTCGCTAGATGATCGGCGCGACTTATCAGCAGGTTTCTCATCATTGGTTTTCTCTTTCTCGTCCGTTGACCTTATATTAAAAAATAATTAGCTGCGCACACACATATACATATAGCGTAAAATATATGATAAGTAGTCGACAAGCAAACCGAAAAACTGAACACTGATGCTTTGCAAATATGTAGTAAAACGGATCTAGTATCTATGTAGCCTACGGTAGATACGTTTTTTGTAGCTTAGATTAACAAGCTCATTATCCACCTCAGATTATTTTTCCCAGGCCCTATCTTATTCTGGAATGAGCTCCCCTTCACAGAGTTTCCCGGATGCTTATGACATATACATCAAATTATGATCGAAAGAAGTTAAGAGGCAAAGATTTTTTATTTTACCCCTGGCATTGCTCATTTCCATGTACTATTAGGTGAGTAGCCATCAGAGTTAACAGTAAATGCATCAAGTCTAGTCAGCTAGCTAGTGCAACAAAAATAAGTATGTAATCTCAATTTCTTCATTATTGATGGCCACTCTATGCTTCTATCAAATAAGCGAGAATGTTTGCAGCATAAATAAGCAATAATAGTATGAACTGACACCATATTTGTGTTGAGTTTTGATATTAATGTATGATTATAGTATATGAAATTTTTGACAGGTAAACTTACTTAGCAGGTGACACAGATCTAGATTTCTGACCTTCAACTTCAGATTTCTCTTCAACGTTCTGTGTTATGGTTGGTTCCTTGTTTTCATCATTGACAGGTTCATTGACAGTTGGAGAATTATTCTGAACTGGTTCTTCTTTAACCTCTTCATCATTCTTTTCTGGTGACTTACCGTTCTCTGCTACACTTGGAGCTAAAATTATTATTATTTTAACATTAATTGAGTAGAATCGCACAACAGTTGCAAGGCTGAATGTAAATGGGGAATGTTTATTAACGAAAAAAATTTTTTCATGTCAGACATCATACCACTAGTTGTTGTATACATCCTATAGTAGAATTATTTTGTCCGTGCAGTTTGGGTCATAAAACATCGGAGCGGTGAAGCGAGTATTTCGCTCTTTCTTCCACTCACGAGCCTTATGGACGGGCATAGTAATGCGCAATATTGTTGTCGATAAGCGTTATCGATGGTGTATTTGGTTTTGACATTTTGTGGGTTAGTGATAAAAATGAAAGAGAAAATCACTAATGGAACACTTACACCACATATCCGAGCAGCAAGTTAACGAAAACGGCAGAAATTAACACTTTGTAACTTTTCGGGATCTATTCTTATTTCAGTGAAAATCTTTAACACATTGTTGATAACAACACGTTCAAATATTATTTTGAATAAATTCTGCCGTTTTGATACAAAACAAAGGAGTAGCCATTGTGTCATTCAAGAAATTCCTAGAACCAATGAATAAAAAACACATTTCTCTTCGACATAATGTACTATAATTTGCAGGTAAGTACAAATGACTCTTAACATAACAATATCTCACCACCCTTCGTATACCACCCCGCCGCCGTGTACCTGCCTTCGATGACTCATTTGTTTTTATCGATAATGGCGTTGCGCCGCGCTACATGCTCACCGCCCTAGCCGGGCTATGTTTTATAACCCAAACTGCACGGACAAAATAATTCGACTATAGTGTCTATTTCTTGCCATAATTAAAAGCTTAACATCGAAGTGAAAACTACTCGTAACAAGGAAGGGGTATACAGTAAAACTTTTTAGCGACCCACTGCAAGCAATATCATAAAATGATTGTCGCGAGTCACGTTTTCGTTTAATGAGATTTCACTATTTATTAACTGTATAAATGGGTTAATAAAACGTGTACCAGAGTTCGTAGACATCAGAACGTGAATGCCACCACTTACTCTGAGACATAAGGATAAGTCTCAATTTTGTTATAATATATGAACACAGTAAATATGAGTCGCCACGAGTAATTGCATTGTATAACATCAATCCAACCCTTCAAACTGAAACGCAGGACTAGTTTGCCGCACAAATACACCGAATGGTGGTATCTACCCGTGCGGGCTTACAATACGCGCCATAACCAGTTAACAAAAGATAATGTAGACATTTTACTTCGCAACGATAACAGAAGCAACATCTTACAATACAACCATCTTTAAGTGAAAACAACACACCAACAATTTTATTATAAAGTTAACATTATCACTATCATTGTATTTTTATTTACGTCTACATTAACAGTACCTTTGGTTTCCGGTTCAGTTTTCGCAGGGCTGACCTTGTCTCTGATCGGGCTGCTGCGCCGTCTCGATCGACGCGGACTTCCGCCGTTACGATGCCTAGAGTAATTTTAATGGTCATTATTTTATATCTAACTAGCTATCATCCTCAGCTACACGCTCCACATTTCGTACCTTTTTTTTCCTGTCTAAGCTGATGACCTTCAGAGACCAGCGTAACCTTAACAATTAGGTGAGCTCACGGGGTCTCAACCTAACCCTAATAAGAGCAGTGCTTCGCAGAAACTATCACCGGATCGGAAACGCGACCCGCTGAGAAGATTCGGCGAGAAACCCAGTGAGCTGTGTCTATGGGTTAATTTACTCGCCGAGCCCTTCGTCGCAAGCGACGGGTTAGACGATGACAGGTGCTTGAAGTACCTAAAAGCTCCGTAAGTAGAACGGGATGATCCGACATGACGTGTTTTGAGCGACGATTTTGTACCACGTTGGGGGTGGTGACTCATACTCAGCAATGAGATCAATGATAGCTCTTTAACCATTTCCCAGGTTAAAACTAAAATTTTGACTTTGACAGTTTTTTTTCTTATTAAATTATACATACGAATATATTTTGCTATTTAACAATTAACAGTACAAGAACACAATTTAAAAAATCTTTGTAATTATCGTAACTAATTAGCAACACACAATTTTAATAAAACAATATATACTACTACTACTCCTAATTAATCAGTTGACTGGCGATAAATAAATGTAATTCCGAATGTGCACAACCAACAGAAAATAGTCACATGGTGATTCTATTGCTCTTCAATAGTAACCCCTTTTATATTCTATTTTACTCGATGAATAGACTAACTCGAATTTTACTAATTTAATAATGTATGACAGACAACCTTTACATTCTCAAAAATATATTCCAAATGTTTACTCCTTATCACTATGTGGGCATAGTGATAAACGGCGACTGTTACTCTGTTAATGATTTTAAGCGTTTAATTTCAGAGGATCCGCTATTCAACTAAGCACACTATTGTTTTCTATACTAATATTATAAAGAGGAAAGATTTGTTTGTTTGTTTGTTTCGAATAGGCTCCGAAACTACTGGACCGATTTGAAAAATTCTTTTTCCATTAGAAGCCGACATTGTCCCTGATGAACATAGGCTACTTTTTTAACTTTTTTTTTTTTTTTTTTTCATGTATGTTTTAATGTTTCCGAAGCGAAGCGAGGGCGGGTCGCTAGTGTATAATTAAATTGGCAGCATAGTATTAAGTATCCATGTGCAATCCACCCCTACTACCACCAGCAATGGATGCTGCTACCTGGAAAATATGTCTACTACTAACTTTCTGTCACTGGAACGATCACGAGAACGAGTTCGCGAGCGCCGCCGGTCGCGAGAGCGGCGCCGGGAACGCGACCGGGACCTCGATCTCCGTCGCTCCTTGTCTTTGTCCTTGTTCTGCTGCTCCTCCTATTTCACGTAATGTGTTTTCATTTTACAACCAAAGTATTAATTTTCTTACTTATTCTCATAATGGTAAAGTGGTGGATGTTATACATTTTGATCATCCAAAAGTACATGACTGTCTGTATTGGATTATATGCTCAAATAAATATTTACTATATGGGACAATTAATAAAATTTATGAAAGGACAATGCCCAAAAGTGTGCCAACTTTATGTCAAAACTATTTGTACTTGAAAAACTATGCCTTATTTTTTCACGTTGTTTAGTTTATGTATCAACATTTCTTTCAACCTGGCATTGTTTTCCTAAAAAATAAATTACTTAATTGATAACATCCCAAAACTATCCATGCCAGTTTTTAAATTCGCCAATAGGCAAAGGGCTTAGCCCATACAGCCTTATAGCAAACCTGTATGCTGTCAAACGAAAGAGTTGTTTGTGACTTGAACAACAAATTAAAAAAAAATAGATAATGCTTATAATTCACAGGCTTCTTAGTTTATTTTTGTTCAATTCATTATTTATTGTAATAATAATTATTACTTAAAACCATGAATTATTTAATATTTTTAGAAATTAATGATTCCATTAGTAAAAATATTAATGGCCTACCATTACTCTATTCTTATTATATATGATCAGAGAGTTTTGGCAGCAACCCGAGTGAAGCGTCACTTGAATTTTTATTTTTATGTTTTTTTAATAGTTTATTGTGTAATTTGTATTATTTGTATTTGTGTACAATTGTGTATAAAAGGTCTGCGTAAGCTCATGCTCAGTCAATGTGGTATACGTCGAGTTGACGTCAAAACTCCCAAAAAGCAATAAAAAGAGATACACCGGCTTTTTATTGACAAAAAAAATATATAACTTCGACAGACTAGGCTGTATAGGCTACGCTCTTTGCCTGCTTATTGGTGAATTTAAAAACAACAACAACAATACCATTGCCGGCTTCCGGATTTTCATTTCATTTTATTATTATTATGAGGATATAATAATAATAAAATGTACGTAAGGGCTTATTTCTAGCAACATTAACCACAATTAACTTATTTAATACTGTAAATAATGATGAGAGCGATTATTGATTTCGAAGAAAACAATTAACAACTTAATTTTAGCTGCAGAAAAAAACAGATTTCTCTTAAACCTGGGTGAGAATATAAAAATCGTTTTCTGAATATGAAACGATATTTCTTTGTCTATCACATTAAGTTAAAACCATCATGACAGGACAACTTTTTTTAGGGGCCCAAACGCCCATACAAAATGGGCATTGTCCTTTGCTACTTCAATGTTAGTCAATATTGAAGTTAATGCATACCATTCTCTTCTTTATTTCTTCTTTCTTCTGCTGAGTAAATGATTCGGGTATACCGTTTTCACTGGCCTGCGCGCTCAGCAACAGCTCCCATAACTCTCCCATGAAAAGGCGTGCGTTCTTTCCATTTAGGAATCCAGTCAAGTTGATCTGCATTTTCTTTGGGCATGGGAACTAGGATCCAACATAGATGGGATCAGGAAAAGAAAAAATTCGTATTAAAATCGCAAACACCTAAACCCCGATGTACATAACGACGACGTCGATTACTGGGCAGGATTTGTACCATGTTGTACTCAGTATAATTCATCATCATTTTAATGTTCAAGATTCTTTCACTTCATGATGTGTTTAAAACGATTTTTTTTAATGGGTATATCTGGAATAAGATACTAAAGCCATTAAGAGTTTAAACTTATAAATATGCAAATAAGTGTAACAGATATGACTCAGGTAAGGAAGCAACATGAATATACATAATATGAAATGTTTCATGTTTTTTAGAAGTCTTCATAGCGTGTCGAGTGGCGACGATGCAGAGATGATGAGGGCGCAGCGAAGTTGTAGACCGATGTGATGCTCTGCATATGACGCCCCGCGCCAACACTCACCGGACACTCGCCCTCTTCAAAACTTGCATCTGTAAGGGTGTTGCGATAACAACCACATTATGCTGAACGCAAAGCCTAACGACAAAACTTCCTTGCACTGAGTCAAATCACCTCTTAATGGCTTTGGGGAACTAATACTCTAATTTTGTATTTTAGTTATTTTCCTTTTCTGAAAACTCTTCTTCATTTAATTATGAGTTATCTTGTAATTATTTAATTTTCCCCGTAAATACCGCAGATATGCTAAGGGCCTCCGAAAGAGCGTAGCTAGCAGGCAGCGTCGGGGAGCTGGCAGCACCTTGCGGGGATGACTTCGACGGCGCGCTAACCGATGGGGACCATAAAAATATCCATACGCAATCAATTACATATGACATTTATTTTTCAATTGCAGTTTCTTTTATTTGAAATTATTGAAGATGACTATGATATTTTCAAAGATGAATATATCTATATGCATTCCATAAAAAGAAACTGCAATGATTACATTTTCCTATTGACATGTATAAAACAGTAAACCAGAAGCACAATAGGTTACTCACCTTTTCTTCAAGCTGGTTTGTGACATATTCAATGACAACATCATCTTCCATGTTTAGAATTTCTGTTATCTTTTGAGTGATCCACGGCTTCAGCACGTCGAGCTTCACTTTTGACATGTCAACCTAAAAATGACTTCCTATATACTATATGAATGTCTCTTTTATTGCTATAGATAGGCAGTTAAACCAACCCTTATGTGTACACACAGTTTAACTGGTATCTCCTAAAATAACCATGCATGAAGTCTATTTTATTGCAATAATTACCTTTATGCACCTTCAATCTCAATGTAAGATTTATTTAAAACTATCTAGCTGCAAAATACTAGTGCATAGTGCTAAGTCGATACCAGAATTACTTATGTTAGATGAATCTTATAATAATAAAATGTAAAAATGTATATTTGGCATTCTAAAACCTAGAAAGGGCTATACAATTATTTTAGAAAGAAAATGTATTTTAAAAGGATGTAGTTAGGGTCATTAGGCATAAATAACTGTTACTCAGTTTTTTATAATATTGTATAAGAATGCTCAAGTTATCGAACCTGCTGAGTGAGGCAATCTCCAAACTTCATTTGCTTCATCAGCTTCTTCTCCTTGTCACTGAAGCGGGTGTCCTGCTCTGTACTAGTTCCCTGCACAAATGTTATTAGAATTTTTTTGTTTGTTTATTTGTTACAATTTTCAGCATATGTCTAGAAAACTACTACTGTAAAATACAAAAGAGACATTATACCAATGATAAAGTATAATGCCAGTTAAAGCTGCAAAATGTTTCGTTTCAAAGACAATTGAAAAGATTTAACAATTTTGAGCACATTGTATTTTTTACCGATATTTGGTAACTATCGATGTTTTCCGCAAACTTTACATATCCACATAGTTTGTTTTTCGGCAGAAAACTACATGGACTTAAAATAGTTTGTAGCTTTAAGGTTATAATTGAAACAAATTTCATTAAAGTAGGTAATTAATGTACCATTAGATATGTAGTCGCATAGATTCCATAAATGGCGGTCACGATTTTTCAAATGAAGTAGTTGAAAATTAAACCTATGTCATGTGCAATATCAGTAGATTTGCACAAACCCTTGAGCTGGTTGGTTAATTTCTTAACCGCTGATAACCAAAAATTACACGCTACTAACATATTAACTCATAATACGTCCCTATTCTATTGACCAATATACGAAGTACATACCTCCTAGAAGTTTGTTAACTTCTAATTTTAAACATATAAATTTGAAATCTAAATTGGTGATTACTATAATTTAACACTTTTACTTACCGTATACATCATCATCTTGCTAACGGAGAAATCAATACTTCTTCCGGTGTAAATTTGTGGGGTTATAAGGCCCCGTTGTTAGGCGTGAGGACGCCAATGATAAGTCAAATTGGTTACACACTAAAGAAAACAATATGCAATGATTAATTAAAAGTGTAATGTTAAAAGCATGTTTTAAAAATACAAAATACTCAAGTAATAGAATTACCAATATAAAATAAATCAGCTACGCAGTTAACGTACAACTATGCCGTCGCCATTGCTAATTCACATTTGTTCGCCATTACGTACAGCATTTTTCTTTAAATAATTTACGGTCCGGTAACGAGACCTTTAAGCCTTTTTTTCCTACCTGTGCTCGTAGCCTCGAGGCCAGCTTCACCCTGCGAGTAGGTGAGCTCACGGGGCTCTAATCGGATGAATTATTTAACACTAGCCCTACCAAGAGCAGTGCTCCGGACTTACAAGCGGAAAAATTATTGGGTAAAATAACAATCCTAGATGATGCTATAAAGGATCTCAATATCCAAATGGAGCCTTTACTGCCAGATGATGCCAAAGCGAACGAGGAATCGACTTCAAAAAAGAAAGTGGGTAGTATGAGAGCATTTTAATTATTATTAATAAATCCTTGTTCAAAGGTTTTTAAATGGTGTTTCAATAAAAAATGTTACTGAAGTTCGTTTTTTGATTCTTACAAATCCTTTTTTTTTTCCTTTGACTAGTAGGGCTAAAATAGCCTCTTAGTTTAAGGGGCTATTTCAGCTACGTCCAGACGGGTACGTGACCTCACGAGCAAAACCTGAAATAATTTGCTAACACTAGCCCTAGCAATAGCAGTACTTCGCAGAATCTACCAGTACATCGAATACGCGACCCACTGAGAAAATCCTACGAGTAACTCAGTGGGCTGTGTCTGGGTTAATTTTCTCGCAGAACCATTCGTCGAAACGGATTCGTCGAGAATGGTGACCGATGCTTTAGGTACGGTATCTAAAAGCACCGATAGTGGATTGCGAGAATCCGAAAAGACGTGTTTAGACTAGCTTAGAGTGACGGCAGTTGTATACGGTTATTTTTTTTATTTATTTAATTTACTTCAGATTTTACATCCATATTACACGTTTTCATTACATTGCATTAACATTTCATTTATACTAAAATTAAATAAAAATAATAACTAATCTCGGACTAAAACAAAAACAATAATAATAATAATAAAAACAAAAAAACAAATAATAATAATAATAATAAAACAAAAACTCTAAATTAACATGAAAACTACCTTAACCTAAAGGCTGGTTTGGATCCAGAGTGCTCAAAATGCACACGTGTCCAGTGTTGCATTATTGGGCAGTCCAGATCCATCCGTGAAGCGACCAGCCGTAGGTAGCGGTTGCGACTGACCCGCACACGGCGAATCAGGGAAGCAATTCGCTTGCGAATGATTGCTGCGAAGCTATCTATTCGCGCATCCGCAAACATCCCTGACGCACCGCAGTGACGCGGCAGCCACATCAGCGCTCTGAAAGCGTTATTATACTGGACACGCAGGGTGTTGTAGGATTTCTTAGGTTATGCTTAGTACGAGTTTTTAACCTTCAGATAACGTAAAAATTAACTCAAATTTAGCAGTTAGAACAACGCCCTTACGTCAGACATATATATATATATATATCTATATATCTATATATATAAAAATGAAACCCGTTTTCCGTTGTCACGACATAACATGAAAACGGCTTGACCGATTTGGCTAATTTTGGTCTTGAATTATTTGTGTAAGTCCAGAGAAGGTTTAAAAGGTATAAAAATATGAAATTTCTCGGAATTAAATAAAATTAACAATTTTGTTTTCCCTTTGACGTGTCCCCGTCGGACGGATTCCTTTTGTTTGTTTTAAGTTTATTCTATATAAAAGTTTAGGTCTTTTATTTATCGATTGAGGCACTACGAAGTCTGCCGGGTCAGCTAGTTATTATATAAAAATGAATCCCTATTTCCCTTGGTCACGACATCACGCGCGAACGGCTGGACCGATTGTGCTAATTATTTTTTGGTTGTGTTTGTGACTGCCAGGAGAAGGTTCTTAAGAAAGAAAAAAATAAGAAAATTGCGCTGAAATTAGAAAAGCCAAGAAAACTTAATCACCATATTTTTTCTAATGTAACCGTTTACATAGCATTGACAGAATGTGTGCTGCAAATATCGTCAAAGAGGATGAAAAAAAACTGAATATCGTTTATAACGAATGCTTCGATCGAAGTTAAATTGATAAAATGCAAGGATGTAAAAAAACTGAATTTCACAGTTCACGACAAACCGTTGCTATTAGACCTATCAACGTTGTGTGCCAATATTTCAAAGCATTTAAGTATAAAACTGAAGCTCCTCGATTGTGTTGTGCGAGCGGTCAAATCAAATTGACGCAATTGGTACGCAATATTGCGTACAAGGCATTTCAAGCTTTTTAAACTCGATACCTATTGGCAACAAATCGCAGGAAGCCACTGAAGTATGAAAGGTCTATTGCAAGAAGCCGGTCCGATTTCCATACTTTAAAAAAATGATGACGTTTAGATGTAGGTAACTTGTACCGTAAGACGGGGTGATTACGGATTAATAGGTGAATGGGGAAAAAACCAGAAAATCTTGCAGTAAAACCAGAATTAGAGTAGAATGTTGAAAGTTCACAAAGCAACCCTGATTAGGTATGACAATGGCTACTAACTTTTAAGCAATCGCATTTTAAATTAACATCTTGTGGTGGTAATTATTTTAGTGTTAGAAACTTTGCTCTCTTTTTTTTATTTGACAATAATAGAAGACGACTGTAATTTATATAGGTAATTTAGTGTTTGAGCCATCATATATATTAAAGGTAAATCTCAGTTGTTATTAGTTTTAATGTTTTTTGATAATATAGAAATACATGTAAAAATCTGCTGATTTTGGGAAAAATTGGGACGTCTCAGATATAAATAACAACGAAAGAGGAGTCAATTGGGATGAAAATAAGTTGAATAGGAACCACTTAAATACAAATAGGTACAGGTTTGTAGGGCTGTCTATGTAGTTAAACAGTATTTTTTAAATATTATGTTGGTAAGAATCTGGTTTATTCATGATTTTTTTGTCTAGAACTTTTATTTCATTATTAATGCAGTGTTAGTTTATTGTTTGGCAAATAATTATATTATCAGTTACGTATTGTTTTCTATTTTTAAATATGCCTCACGTGTACACATCAAAGAGTACAAAGCCTTATAAAAGATATGATCCCTTAATATTAAAAACAGCAATAGAAGCATATGAAATTGGGAATAAGTCTTTAGTTGAAATAGCTACTTAACTTAACTATTTAACTCTGCCGATGCCGGCCCCAAGCCCGGATAAGAAAAGAGGAGGGTTGGGTTGGAGTTCGACCTTTCCATCGTAAAACCGTCAACCCCGAATCTGGGGCGGCGGTTAAATAGCCTGACCCAAACAAGGCTTCAGCGGCCTCGAAGAATTAAATCTCTTCCAAAAGCACTGCCGTTGCACTGCTGTTGCACTACTGTTGGTCAGACCAGATACGCTCCACTCTTAATACTTCAGTCCACGTTGCTATCCACATGGCCGAGGATAGGCAGAAATGGCGCAGGATATTACAGAAGAAAGTTGTTAGAGGAGGCCACGACCCTCAGCATTGAGGATGATCGACGCAAGGAGGAGGAAATAGCTAATCAATTTAATATAATTAAGTCAGTTTTGCACAGACATGAAACAAGAGTACTGAAATCTCATGGTGGACAAAAATGTCTAAGGGAAGAAGCAGAAAAATACGTAATAAAATATATTAATATTTCTTCAGAGTGGAGGTATCCATTTGATTCTTATGACTTACGCGTAATAATAAAGGGATATTTAGATTGAATTGGCATAAAAAAATAATTTTTATTAGTTTCAATTTTATTCGGAATATCGGAAATTTAATATTAATTTCACAATTTATAGGTAATGCTCTCAATTTATAATTCTCTCGTACGCAGTACCTTAGAATATTGCTGCATTGTGTGGAATCCTTATTATGAGATATACAATAAGCAATTGGAAAGTGTCCAGAAACGGTTTCTTTGGAACTTGTCTCACAACTACAATCTGGGTAGGAAGTTATTCAACTATGGAGATATACTTCGCCACTTTAATCTAGACATTCTAGACTCTCTTCTTAACCGGAGAAAACTATTGGGCGGTACATTTCTATACAAATTAATCCATGACATAACCGACACACCTAATCTCTTAACCCATATAAATATATATTTGTGAAATGATCACTTTGTTGGTGCAGCTTAATAAATAAATTAAAACCAAGTAGGGCCAGCCCTAGCAAATTTCTCTATTGTCACTAATTTCGTCCCCATTAACTCAATTTCCATGTGAATAGGGATAGATATCACAAATTTTTGCTTTTTCTGCTTAAATTGGAATACTAATTGCTTAGTTTTAAATTGGATAACAAAGATACACCCAAGACTCAATCATTTTGATCCTGATATAGCATTAACATCAACAAGTACCCTAGAATTCTTCATCAAATTGGGGTTTGTCCCTAATCACCCCATTTTTTCGGTACCATACGTTAGGTTAGTACCTGCGTATTGTAGTCAATCTGAAAGTTCGAAATAAACACAAGTGAAGGTTTTATAAAAATTCCATGGAGTTATTAAGATTCCAAATTGTTATGTATTGGAAGTATAATTATATTTTCAATTAACAAGAGGGTAAATCATTATTATTTCAATAAACATATAATTTTCCCGCATTAAATTGTTTTTCTGTGCTTTAACTAAAAAGATTTGGAATAATTCGTGTCCTGTATGGTGTGAAGTCGAATAATATATTTTTACATTAATACATTGCATCTTACTGTATGTTAGATAAATCTTTAAAGCCCTGAAATAGCACATGTTTATGAAAACTAATATTTGACTTTGTTTATTAATTAGCTCTGTGATATCTATGTACTTGGCCTGTGTTAACCCTGAGCAATATTGAAATAATTCATAATAGAGGCTCAGCAATCAATACTCATTAAGTACATATATATGTGGGACATATTAAAATCTAGAATAAGTCAATAAGAACATAACATTAATTATAAATGACTGTGATAACACTTGACTTGTGTTAACCTTTACCTTACTGAAATAATTTTAAATATTGAACTCTTACAAAAACACACTACAGAACATATTTGTACATTACATAAGCCAAATGTCTTTATTTGTTTCAGAAAATTGATACATATCTCTGGTGTAATTTGAACTTTGACACAATCATTATAATGGTAGAGTGATATGTTTGCATTTATAATATATTTGTAGTTAGTTGCTTACATATGTTCTGTCAGTAATATTTATGTTAAGGAATTAAAGATGTCTATCGTACGATTCTTTTCTACCGAAGCATTTAGTTTACATAAAACAAATGAAATTTTACAAAAACTGAAGTTTGTGGATAGTGATATAAAAGATTTGTCTACTGAGCTGTGTTACCATGTAGAGCTGGCTGAAGGCTGTGAATATCTCAATATAAATCAGATTAAAGTGTTAAAATGGCTGTTGAGTTCACCACTACAGCCTCAAGCTGTTAGAAATGAAACTATCTTCAAAAGTAATGATAACAGTCAGCTTTTAATAGAAATTGGTCCTAGGTGAGTTTTGAAAATAATTTGTATATATTGTCCAATGTATATTAAAAGCATTCCGTTAATGTTATAATACTAATATTTCTGTCTAAGTACAACCTTTAATAAATAATTACAGATGTCATGTCCTTAAGAACATTAACCTATGATTGAATAAGTCATTATTTGAAAATTGTAATGCTCTTATATTTATAACTATACATTTAAAAGCAAAAACAGCTCTGGAGTGATATCATCATTCTGAAGTGATATTTTCACTATTCACTTCCTATTTATAGCTTTATTTATTTGCAGTATAAATTTCTTTAGTCTTACTTTTTACCTGTATTTCTCATTTACTTATTTATGTAATTGTTAATTTATTGTACTTCTTCTAAGACTGATAGCAATTTTTAGGCCAACTGGTAGACATGCTATAAAGTAATTGGGACATTCTTCACAAATCAGTGACATTTAATTGCTTCTATTTTACAAAATGAGGCACCTTTCCAACTCCATCAGAAAGTTAACTAGCCACATCAGGCCGAACCCATTCACCTCCAATTGATTTTTAGTCAATGCATGTCCTTAGTTTAATAGCCTTACATCCACAACACAATAAATGGAGCTAGAGGAATTGCAGTCATGCATACTTAAGGCATGTGACCTTGATTTTACGATATCTGTTTCCATTGTCTCTCAACATCTTACCTACATGGGGTTCAGCTACATTGGATATTGTCTATATTCACTCTAACCTCAAGAAGGCGAGATAAGCTGTTTGAACAGATGTTGACAAGATGTCGAAGCTACCATGTTACTATAAATATCTGAGAAATCGACTATGCAAGTAGACAGCTATGTCTCTGCATGGCCAGAGGATCACAACGGAAATTGATGTTCTGCAGGCTTTAGAACTTTTTGCTATTTTTTATCATAGAATACAGAAAAATATGATAAATGTTCTATTGCACTGTTGCATTATGTTGTTATGCATTGTCTTGCTACCAACTAATCTCAGAAAAAATGTAGTTTAAAATACCACATTCAAATCGATAAGCCAACACAATACAGCAATCAAGAACAATATCTTATTAATGCATTAAATACTGGCCATTATTGTGAACCTTCTAGGGAGGCCTATATCCAGCAGTAGAAATTTGTGGGCTGATGCTGATGAATGTAGTAAAATATAATCATACGTATTTTTTACCTGAACTTACAGCTTTAGTTCTTGGGATAACAGCGACAATATCCGCATCGCAACTAGGTCGGCTATTCATTATTGAATTTGTTATTAATTACCTTACTTTTATCCAGTATCCCTGGCTAAGAATCAAGCATTCTCTTTATGTAAATAGATGCTCTCTATTTCTCCAGGACTCTTTAACAGGCCTAAGTGTAAAATCGAGACAGAAGTCACTGAGAAAATAACTGCTGACTGCCATTCTGTTGTTTTAAAATTTCTAAGCTACGTTTTAAATTCAGAAATCGAATCAAAATTAGCCAATGAATGTGGAGTTAAGGTGAAATAAAAACAAGAAAGCATGTACCCCCTATGCTGTTTTGGCAAGGGAACAAATAAAAATCTTAATGTAATTATCATTTTGTAGGTTTAATTTCTCCACAGCAGATTCCAGTAATTCTGTGCAGATTTGTGAAAGCGTGGGTTTACGCGATGTTGTTCGTCTTGAAGTATCTACAAGATACCTAATTACATTTGGAAAACAAAAAAATGTTACTGAAAAACATTTTGAGAATTTAGCTGCAGTGTTACATGATAGGATGACGCAATGTGTTTATACAAAGGATAATCTACCCCGTAAAAGTTTTAATGAATGCCTGCCAAAAGATTTAGAACCATGGTTTGTTGTTCCCTTGCAAGAGCAAGGCATTTCTGCTATGAGAAAGGTTAATGATAAATTGGGTAAGTAGTTTTACATGTAAAATAGACTTCCACTAATAATCTTATTGTCATAATAACCACTAGGAGCTAACTCATAAGTGAGTCCTATATCTTTAAAAGTATGTCCACAAATACTTTTACTGTAAAACTTGTATTTACGCAACTTATTAATACGTAAACTGGCACAAGTGACCAGGGCACTGAAACTGCGATACTTTAAGACAAATATTTTTTTTAATGGAAACTATCGACATCTTGTAGCGGATGCCTCTAAACTTATATGCTGTTAAAGTTAAGGCATTTAATTATTGTGCAACTAAACACAGAAAAATAATAATAATACAAGTCTTTATTTGTTATAGACAAATTAATTAAATTTTATATATTTGTGGGTTCTGAAAATTTACAAAGTCTTTCATTAAAAATAAAATATGGATAGGTACTTAAGTAATATGTTACTGCCATCTACAGGAGCAATGAGAAACTAATCGAAGCGAAGCCATCTAGTGGCCGACGCCCGTAAAATTTTTGGTTAATTGCTTGAATTGCTTATCTATAACTAATTTATGTGTATTATCTATGCAAGTGACCCCTTTATCTGCATGTACTGTTAAATATATAGGTTTAAAGGTTACTTGCATTCATATAGTGGAGAGTAGGTATACGAAAACAACATTTTCGCTACTGTTTACCACAACCCATACATCACTTGATATCTGTTGCCTAACTCGAGACATGAGGTTGCAGTATCAATAATTGTATGGTAAAACTGATATGTTAGGATTGCACCACCTTATTTGGTATTCAGAACTTCAGTTGTAAGAAACTTACTTGTCATACTAAAAAATCGTTTTTCATAAATTTCTAAGATGTCCGTTGCTCTCACAGGTTTGGCATTTGATACATGGGACATGGAATTTTACATGGATTTATTTGTGAACAAATTAAAAAGGGATCCTACGAGTGTAGAACTATTTGACCTCGCCCAGAGCAACAGTGAACATTCACGTCATTGGTTTTTCAAGGTCTTTAAATAACAAGAGCTTATCAGCTTAAATACACATAAAAAATAGTTATTAATAAAAAAATGTTTTTCCCGTTTTAGGGTAAGTTAGTATTGGATGGTAAAGAGATAAATGAATCTTTAATTGATATGGTTGCTTCCACACAAAAAACTTCGAATAATAACAATGTTATTAAATTTGGTGATAACAGTAGGTATGATTGTCGAAAAAAAATATGTTAATAATTACATTTTGTTATTAAACCAAAACATCATTAACCAATTAAATAATATATTAAATTTATAGTGCAATCAAAGGCTTCCAACACACAATATTGCGTCCTACAAATGTTAGAGGACCATCGCAAGTTATCCAGAAGAAAACAGAATCTGATATAATATTCACGGCAGAAACTCACAATATGCCAACCGCAGTAGCACCTTTTAGCGGGGCTACAACTGGTACGGGGGGACGTATTAGGGACGTTCAAGGAGTTGGTCGTGGTGGACACACAGTTGCTGGCACAGCTGGGTATAGTGTGGGCAACTTACATATACCAGGTAAAACATAAATAAGATCATGAAATTTAGTTAACAAAACGTATATAATATACAAAATAATATGCCGATTTTAGATGTTTAACACACACTAAGCACTTCGTACATCTAGCTAGTGCGATGATATGACCCCGCATGTTGATAATGCGATGGAACCTTGTCACAATAACAGCTGCGTGACGTCATACACCGCAAAAAATACAGTTAACAAAAATATTTCTTAGTATCGAACGAAGTTGACCTATCTAGTAGGTAAATAAGATATTTATATATATATATACACAATTTTTATAAAAGTTCTCAGTATAAAGATATATAAGAAAATTTATAGGTATATTTATAGGTATTTAACAATTTCATTTCCTATAAAATTGCTTAGAATACGTACTAATATTACAAATGTGAAAGAAGTCTTGTCTATTTGATATATATTTTCATTTATAAACCTCTCAACCAATTTTAATGGCAAATAATAAATAAAACCAAGTTTTAAAAAAAAAATTATTAATTAATTAATTAATTATTAATTAATTAATTATTAATTAATTAATAATTAATTAATTAATTAATTAATCGAATTTATATTTACCAACGTTGCGAACGGTACTAACAGTTCGAGTACGTCACCAAGATGGCCGCCAATCGCAATATCAACGTGCGTGGCTTCTACATTACATGCATTTAAAAGACGAGCGAAAGTTTAATGAGCCAAATAATGACAATGAGTTTAAATTTTGCCACATACTACACACAGCACAACATTCCCAACGTGGATGACTCAACTAACGTTAATCTTAGTTCAAATTAAGACAACAATTTACGACACACAACCTTGTTATAAAATCTATTTTTATCTTTTAATATATTTTTTTAAAGCATATTTATAGTAATCATATGTATATGTATGGAAATGGCAGTGCAAGGTAAAGGGAGAAGAAGTCGACCGAAGAAGACATGGATGGAGTGTGTAAATGACGATATGAGAGAAAGAGGAGCGAGTGTTGAAATGACGGCTGATATAGGTGTACGAAATAGAATAATTCGCTGTACCGACCCCCTGTGGGATAACCTTATCTTCTTCTTTATCACCACCTGGAGATAAAGAAGATTTATAGTAATCATAAAATCTTATGCAGTGATATACATGCAAGACACATACCTACGAGAGTTGATCTGACCATAATCTTACCCTTAAAAACTTACTTGATGAAGTTAGAAAAAATCGTTCTAGTAATGATTGTGTGTATCGAGCTCTATTAGCCGGTACTGAGTCTTGCCCAAAAGTCTAATTTTGGTTCGAGCTAAGGGTATTGTTAAGACGCTTATCCATTTTCTGAAGGATTCTTGATGCGCCTGAACCGGTGTTTTGATAACTTTTTCATATATATAAATAGGACCTGTATATAAATGCGCTTATTAAGTTTTTCATAAAAACCTTTATGCTCGTCTTTGAGAAAGCGCACAATAGGCACACTGATTTATACTTCAAATTTTGCAGTGAAGTTAAACAATTTACAGTCTATTAAAATTGGCAATTAAAAAGATTGATGGCGTACAAATTGATACAATAAAATTAATCTAGAAATGTTTGATTGATCAATTGGTCATTAGTAATGGTATTTACTTAGGGTACGATCTACCGTGGGAGGAAAAAGGTTGGGAATATCCAAGTAATTTTGCAACACCTCTACAAATTATAATAGAAGCCAGCAATGGGGCTTCAGACTATGGAAACAAGTTTGGTGAACCAGTAATATCTGGTAAGAATTAAAACATTGTTTGTGTGAAAGCATGGAATTCAGTTATGTACAAAATTAAAGTATCTTTTTAGGATTTCCAAAAAAGTAACTGGCTGACGCCCCCGAGTCCCTTTGAGTTGTGTTAATTATGTTATATTCAGTCATTGGCATAGTCTAAAAAACGTGTTTCCTTTTTGTCTACTATTTTTTATTTATTATAAATCATCAGAACTGTTATTTATTTATTTCAGTCTTCTTACAAACTAACTGTTGAACCAAAACATTTGTAAAATATTAATGGTAGCTTAAGTAGATTTTTGTAACAGCTAGAAATCGCTACGAACCATCATGGATTATATTCGTTTCCGGAGCATAGGCTAGTGAGCCATTAAGCTCGCTATGCTCGAGAGGAGTTACACCCGGCGTATTCCTTCGAAATTTAAAGATAATTAATGTGATTAAAAATTTACAGACGACATTTATGATAAAAGAGAAATACAATAAAGTCAAACCCGCAAAGTTTCCATAGATAATTATAGTTATGATCAGTACGACTTTGTACCAGTAGTAAAGCTTAAATGAGGACCGTAGACTCGCCTGCTCATCCAGTTAAAAATTTAACAAATCAATTGCATTTTTCAGGATTTGTTCAATCGTATGGATTGAAAAATGCGGACAATACAAGAGAGGAATTTGTGAAACCGATAATGTTTAGTGGTGGTATCGGCTACATGCCACACTCAATGATTAAAAAAAACAAACCCGACAAAGGTCAGTACGTAATCAAAACTCTTATCTGAAATTAACTGTTGAAATAGAACTAATTTATTTAGTATAGAATATAATTTGTTTTGTTATGGATACTGTACTGTACTGTTAATGGATACTGTAATAAATTCCAGTTTAGCAACATACCCCAATTAATTTGGAACTTATAAATAAAATTGCGACTTTATTCTTCTTTGATGACCGAAATAAATAATGAAAAACAGTCACCTGGCCCCAAACTAGAGTCTCCGGAACTGTAGGAACCTGTAAATGATAATATATATGCTTATGCATCTATGAAACGGCCAGATACAAATAAACAAGACAAAACAACAAGCAAAATAACTTGGTCTTCACATGAATATTTGTTCGAAGTGGGAACCGAACCCGTGCCTCCTAGGCACGTCCAGATGTCAGGGGCGCTAACCACTGCGCCATCTGGTCAGTCGAAATGGACAGGTTGCGAACACAACTTACACATTTACCAAGGCGCCGTAAAAATTGTACACGACATAAGTTCAAGGACGTATATAAACACTTTTCTTTACTTGTAACTGAAAATGAATGTACCATTTATGGCAAAAATTAAAAAGAACGAACTATAGGGAGATGGTTTCGCTGATGCAACGTAGTATGGATAAATGACATCCTGCAGAAATATGCTGGTAACGGGAGCGTATTGTAATCCTGTGTGAATACACGGTGATGTCTAATTAGGTTTAGCAAATGACAGTTTAAAAAAAACTCTACCTCTTTACTAGTAACCTAAGTGGCTATTTCGGCTACCCGCGGACAGGTTTAAAAATTAGCCTCGATTTCCTTGCTATATTGGGTTCAATTTGTCAAGTGGGCGGCCTTTTTTACGGTTTTATATCAATATACTCAGTTATGAAGTTGGACGTGTGACGTACGGTTGCCTGACTCCAGATCAGAAGGTTGCGTGTTCAAATCACGTCGGGGTCACCACTGTACGGTTGCTCATGCCAGAGTAAAGGGTGTAAACTGCCCTTTATTAATAAAACAAGTTGGTTCCTATTTAACTCCATACATTCACAAGTGTCTGACGTGTCGGGTGGGCTATGTACGACTGACCAATGCAAGCGATGTACAAAACCGCATACGCTATTATGCTGTGTCCCTACAGATGTCATCAATATTTTTTTGTAAAATTTTAGGTATGCTGCTAGTGAAGATCGGTGGTCCCGTATACCGTATCGGCGTCGGTGGTGGGGCCGCGTCCTCCGTAGCCGTGCAGGGCGGCGACGCTAGAGACCACGCCCTTGACTTTGGAGCTGTGCAGAGAGGTCGGTACAACAATGGGAAGGTAATCCTTGTAAAGGTAGTTGGCGATAGGACGTATTGTCATCCCTTTCGGCGGGGTTGGGGGGGGGAGGGGGTCACCATTATCCTTATTTCTGCGGTGAACCAGTGTTGCTCAAACTGGAACGTATACTGTTCATTTTTAGTATGACAAGTTTTCCCTTTCCCTATCCCATCGGTAGGTTCTCTGTGAAAATTTTAACTAATATATAAAATAAATTCTCTCGTATGTATGTATTTATTTTAATTCCACTAAATTTCAAACTAGACTAAGGTTTTCAATATTATTATAATCTATAATCTGTAGATATAATCACCAAGTATTGCATAAAAGACATAGTACAATTGTGCACCAAGCGTGTTTGCCACCCTCGAGATATCCTCCTTTTTTCCCGCGGTGCACATACTATTTTTTCTCCTACCAGGCTGAAAGTTTGTGGAGTACCGAGCCGGGGTCCAGGGGCGAAGCCCTGGCCGGGGTTAGTTAGTTCAAAAAAAAACAATTTAACTGTTTTTTAATTTTTAAATAAACTACTACTAATTGAATAAGAACTGTCTGGTGAACTCATCTTTGTTTAATACTTCACTATTAAATTTTATTGCCTTTTGTTTATTTCACTTTTATACTAAACAATATTGCAAAATACCCGAGCACAACAATGACGGAGAATTTTAGGTGCATGAGAGCAGACGTACACTAACGCGCATGCGCACTTGTACCCAGGGAGGAAAAGTTACACTTTCTTCCCTGTACAGCGGGAGGAAAACCGAACTTTCGGCGTAGGTAGGAGAAAAAAAAATAGTATCACTTGATCATATTATCATAATGTAATTAAATAAAAATTCAGGTGATGCGGAAATGGGTAATCGTCTGAACCGCGTGGTTCGTGGATGTCTGGAATCCGATGTTAATCCAGTTGAATGTGAGTATTTTTTCAATCATGTTAATTTTTGATGGCATTTTTCATGATCCATGTGTTCTTAACCCTCCGCTCGGGTCATTGTAATTCAGCTTACGATTTTACACTTAGTCGATTGACATCGACCCACTTCGGCAATAATGAGAATTCATGATAAATCATTGTTAGAAATTAGCGAGTTAATAAATGAAGCGAAGCCTCGTTTTTGATCAAAGCGAAGAAGTTTTTATTCAAATAGCCAAATAGATACGCAATGCAAGTTTTTCATAAATTTTGCAGTCGAATTAAATCTATACATTAACACGTGAGGCATAAAACTTTGTACCCCTTTTTACGAAAATTGTGCGGACTGAGGAGGATGAAATTTCCTACACTTATACAGAATATAGAGAAGGAGTGCAGAATCTTAATTTTTTTTTCAAATTATGCATAAATGTATTTGACACAACACATACATATAAATATGTATACCCTTTGTTTATTGTCAATTGTCAAATTTTTGGTATTGTTTAAAGTCTGTGGTCAAATTGAGAATAGATTAATATTGTTGTTATGTATTATTATTGTTTCTCTTTAATATTATTTATCTATAGTGTAGTTTTGGCGAAATCTGTGATTATATTATAGAAGTATAATAATCTTTAACTATAGAACTATAATAATGTTTAAACTTATAATTTCAGTTAATTATAGTCGAATTTCGACTACTGCGGGACCACTAGTATTATTTAAATGATTATAATTGTATGAATCGTAAAATATTATTGATAGCGATCCACGACCAAGGCGCCGGCGGTAACGGTAACGTGTTGAAGGAGCTGGTAGAGCCTGAAGGGGCTGTTGTTTTCACTAAAGAGTTCCAACTGGGCGACCCTACGATCACCACACTAGAACTTTGGGGCGCTGAGTATCAAGAGAACGACGCTTTGTTATGTTCCAAGGCGAATAGACATATCCTAGAAGGTAAATATGTATACCAATAAAGCTATTTAATTATAAATTGTGTTACTATTCTACTGTTGGTAGGACGTCTTTTGAGTAGTAGGGTAGGTACCACCACCCTACGTATTTCTGTCGTGAAACAGTAATGCGTTTCGCTTTGAAGGGTGGGGCAGCCGTTGTACTTGGGACCTTAGAACTCATATCTCAGGGTAGGTGGCGACAATTACGTTGTAGATGTCTATGGGCTCGGCCGTGAGCTTGTCCACCATCCTAAGCAATATAAAAAATACAGAATTTTCCTTAATATAAGGAAAATATTGAAACTGACATAGTCAAGGTTTATTCTGCTAGGCGCTTTTACCAATACTTTAGATAGCAATTAATATAGTGAGTTAATTTAACGAATTAATTCTATTTAACAGAAATATGTCGTCGTGAACGCTGCCCGGTTTCGTTTGTCGGAGAAGTGACTGGTGACGGTTATATGAGCCTCATTGAGGACTCGTATACCGAGAAATTCTTAGATAGATCTGAAAGAATGAAGCTTGAATCAAAGTCTAAACTGCCCTATGATTTACACCTGGAAGCGGTTTTAGGTAATACTTTTGAAAATATTCAACTTAAATTTTTTTAAGTCGATCGAAAAAACAAAAGTTGAGGTTTAAAAAATCGGCGTATTTATAATATGTTATTGATTGTATTTGTGCAATGTGCTTTCGTAAAATTAATTACATTTGTTTGTTAGGATTTTGCGTTGTTTTATTCTCATAGATAAAACGTTACTGTTTTAAGGAAATATGCCACGAAAAACCTTTGATTTACAAACTGAAAAAAGGACCAAGTTACCTTTGTCATTTCCTAAAGACATAACGGTGAAGAGTGCACTCGATCGCGTTCTGAGGCTTGTCAATGTTGCCAGCAAAAGATACCTAACCAACAAGGTAAGGTATTGTTATTATAAAAACATTTGACAATAAAAAGGTCATTTTCTTATTCTTTTTTTTTTGTGCCTATTTTAAAATGGTTTCTAATTTAATAATTAATTAATTTATTTTATGAATTCATTCCTGAGTTCCGTATGAATTATCGGATTATTTGTGAATATATTTTTCTCGTACTTCACTTATATTATGGATGAATATGAAATGAAATACTCATTTGTTGAAATAATTATTTAAAGTATTTTATTGACACTTGGAGTCTAGTAAGGGTTTATGGGAGGGCAGACGCGAGATTAATGTCATTACCCAGTGGTAGTGCAGGCTTACAAAACCACCACCAGTGATGACAGGCTGATAATTATGTGCGACTGACAAAGGCGTATTTAGTCCATGTAGCGCTCGAGTGCAATAATTACCTCCCTCTAGTAAGGGCGCGGAAATGGAATAGGTATAAATATAACAGGTTCATTGAAAGTGCTAAGGCCGATGCCCCTGACACATCTGCACCCACACCCTGCACCATAGATAAAGCCGTCTCTAGCGACTGACTTCGTTTCACTATGGTTTTTGGCCATGTTCATGATGTTTAACATACATAAATTATTATTTAGAATAAGATTATTGTACCGGCAAGCATTACATTGCATACGGATGCATTTTATATCAAAGTCATTAATTTTCCAGTCAGTTCGTGTACCGCCATCTGCAAGGCGTCGCGTACTTGCATAATATCATTTTTATCATATAAACAGCCATCAATCAGTATAAGCATATCAATAAACAATTACTCAATATTGAATTTGTTATCATTATCATAACATAGGTCTGTGTCGACAAACCGTACAACTATGTTGACGGCGGTAAGGAACTTACTAAAGTGTCTACAAATTATCAAGTATACTGGTGGTAGAACCTCTTGTGAGTCCGCACGTGTAGGTACCACCACCCCGCCTATTTCTGCCGTGAAGCAGTAATGTGTTTCGGTTTGAAGGGTGGGGCTGCCGTTGTAACTATACTTGAGAGCTTTGAACTTATATCTCAAGGTGGGTGGCGCATTTACGTTGTAGATTTCTATGGGCTCCAGTAACCACTTAACACCAGGTGGGCTGTGAGCTCGTCCACCCTTCTAAGCAATAAAAAAAAAACCTAAGCACATTCGTGAAGAACAAACGATCAGACTCTATGTTTATTTGCATTTAATACTTTCTTTGAATTTTTAGGTCGACCGCTGTGTCACTGGTCTCGTAGCCCAACAGCAATGTGTGGGCCCACTTCACACTCCGCTGGCGGATTGCGCTATTATAGCACTTTCTTACTACGATCTCGTCGGCTCGGCCACTTCTATCGGTACACAGAACATCAAGGGACTACTGGACCCGGCAGCCGGAGCGAGATTGTCATTAGGGGAGGCTCTAACTAATTTGGTAATTATTCTACAGTAATCTATACTAATATTATAAAGCTAAAGAGTTTGTTTGCTTGAACGCGCTAATCTCAGGAACTACTGGTCCGATTTGAAAAATTATTTCAGTGTTAGATAGCCCATTTATTGAGGAAGGCTATATATAGGCTATAACATAACGGTAAGACCGGACACGGTAAGTGGAGCACCAATAAAGAATGTTTCAAAATAGGTGTTTAAATAGTTCTTTAACATTCTATAATTAAAAAATATTTTCACTTCCTATGTAAATGAAGTGGGGGTAAAATTTAGCGTTATGTCAAAGTAACTATTCCACCCGGATGGAGTCGCGGGCAAAAGCTAGTTTACTTCATAAATAGCTAAACCTGTTGACATACTTTTATTGAACCAAATATTTGTTTTACAATTTTGTACTGTACGGGATCGTATTCTATTTCCGGTTCAAAATAGTAGTATATTTGTTAAAGTTATTTGCCTTCTTTGTGGTCTTGGTGTACTTGTATTTATGTACGTTTGCCGCACATAGTCTATGAATTACTTAAAAGCAATACCGCTTTGTCGATATTTTTATGATGCCAATAAATTAATAGATTATTTCATACCCAAACAATGCTATTGAGATATTGAATACAACTTTTACGGATAGCAACTTTAACGGTAGGCAGCGGCTTGGCTCTGCCCTCGGCATTGCTGAAGTCCATGGGCGACGGTAACCACTCACCATCAAGTGGGCGGTATGCTCCTCTGCCTACAAGGGCAATAAAAAATATATATAAGGTTTTTGTGTTGGATTCCTCATTTGTATCTCGTCTGTAAAAGATCATGTCTGAGTCGCTAGTTAATCAGTGTTCTAGATGTTTCGAAAGAAATTCCACTTTTATTCACCGTTCATTAATACGCTATAGTTAATTTGAATGTAAACATGTATCGATCAGGTGTTCGCCGGCATATCGGAGCTGGAGGACGTGAAGTGTTCAGGGAACTGGATGTGGGGCGGCAAGACCGGCGTGGAGGGCGGCGCGCTGACCGCGGCGTGCGGCGCGCTGTGCGGCGCCATGCGCGCGCTCGGCGTCGCCGTCGACGGCGGGAAGGACTCGCTCTCCATGTGCGCACACGTCGCCGGCGAGAAAGGTATAACTAAAGCCTATCTTCACACACATAGTGGATATCCTGCAATGATCTCAAAAATGAAACCCGCAAAATTATAATTTGCCTAATTACTGGTGATAGGACCTCTTTTGAGTCCGCGCGGGCGGGCACCGTCACCCTGCCTATTTCTGCCGTGAAGCAGTAATGCGTTTCGGTTTGAAGGGTGGGGCAGCCGTTGTAACTATACTTGAGACCTTAGAAATTATATCTCAAGGTGGGTTGCGCATTTACGTTGTTGATGTCTATGGACTCCAGTAACCACTTAACACCAGGTGAGCTGTGAGCTCGTCCACCCATCTAAGGAATAAAAATAAATAAATAAATCTCATTACTGATAGTCGTAAGTCTGCACAGGTACCATCTGCTAATGCTTATTTCTGCCGTGAAGCAATAATGCGTTTCAGTTTGAAGGGCGGGACAGCCGTTATACTGTTACAGGGATCTCTTTTAAAAAAACGAAACTGTCACTGAGTTTATTTTATAAAAGAAATAGTACAAACGATATGTGTTTCCGCTACTCAAGCCAACTGTTCTACTACTCTGTTCTGCCGCGTTTTAACATAAATCGTCTTTATATAAAGACCGACCTATATATATAATGTATATAAAGACGATGCATTCAAAATCCCCCTTGTCTGCAATATTATTTCTATTGTGTTATTATTGAGGGGCATATGTAACAGTACTGTACTGAGACCTTAGATCTCATATCTTAAGTTGCGTGGGTAGCATTTACCTTGTATATGTCTATGGGCTTCGGTAACCACTTATCATCTGGTGGACCGTAAGCTCGTAGAGCTAAGAAAAACAAGAAAAAAATAGTAACAGCTGACACGCCGGTTCAACGGTCGTGCGACGCTAGGGGCGTCCGTCTTCGTTCATAGCGTTCCTATCAATATTATTTTTTGTTTCGGCTTTCAAACTCTTTTGTTCTGTTCCCTTTTTAATAAACCTTTCCGACATTATTCGAAAAGCTAAAATTTATTATACGTTATATTCTGTTTGATTTGTAGTTAAGTCTCCTGGAACTTTGGTGGTATCGACATACGCCCCTTGTCCAGATATAACCGTTAAAATTGAACCAGCACTCAAAGAAGAAAACTCCGCTCTGGTTCACGTACCGGTTTCACCAGGAAAATACAGGTAAAGCAAAAAAAGTAAACTTAAATGTTATTTACACTATTTTTACGGTTTAATATCGCCGTTTTTTTTCAAACAAAACTACCCATTTGCAAACGTTTCATGTCATTTCACTTTAGTGAAAATGATCTACACAGCAGTAAAATTATTTATAAAATAAATCGTTTTTCCTTGTAGACTTGGTGGTTCAGCATTGGCTCAATGTTACAAGCAACTAGGCGATAATCCTCCCGATTTAGACGATCCCCTCATATTGAAAAGTCTATTCAAGATTACACAGAAGTTACTAAAAGGTAAAAGAGGAATATCGGGAATGACATCATAGTATAATCATAATAGTAGAACAGATTATTAATTTGTTGTGTTTCTTTACTCCAGAAAAAAAATTGATATCCGGTCATGATATCAGCGAAGGAGGCTTCATAACAACGGTACTTGAGATGGGTATCGGCGGTGTTCGCGGTTTGAATCTACACGTCAACGTTGCCGCCAATGTCTCGCCCATCGAAGCGCTGTTCAATGAGGAACTTGGTATAGTTCTGGAAGTTTCCAAAAAAGACTTGCCTTATGTTCTAAGCGAATACAACAACAATAGTGTCTGTGCACAGCACATTGGTTACACTGGGAAATACGGCATGGATTCTCAGGTTAGCTTATTTAAAATTATTTTACGGTAGGCAGCGGCTTGGCTCTGCCCCTGGAATTTCTGAAGTCCATGGGCGACGGTAACCACTCAGCATCAGGTGGGCCGTATGCTCGTCTGCATACAAGGGCAATAAAAATATATTTAAGATTCAATTTTTATTGGAATATAGAATATAAGTTGAATTAACGATATACAATTTTAGGTTGTGATAAATGTGAATGGCGTTAATGTTTTGGATACTGTTCTCATTGATGTGTTCAGAATGTGGGAGGAAACTAGTTATCGTTTGGAATGCTTGCAAGCTAACTCTGATTGTGTCCTCCAAGAATGGAAAGGTAAAGGAATAATGTTGATCGGATTGATCGACATTTTGAATAATTGTTCAATTTTAATTTTTGTATAATATTGTTTTTCAATTAAAATTTTAGTTCTTGAGAAACGTAAAGGTGCCACATACAACGTTACGTTTGATCCTACGGCTGCCGTTATTAAAACGAAATCCATCAAGGTTGCAGTACTTCGTGAAGAAGGTACCATTATATGTAGTATTAAATAATACCAGTAGTATAATAGTAGTTAATTTTACTACTAACATTTGACATTCAGTTTTTTTTTATGTTTATAAAAATATATGTATTATGAGGCATATACAGAATGCCAAATATTTTTATCAAAGTTGGTGACTGAGGAAGAAATTTAGCAGTTCAGGTCAACGTCTTAATCTTCCAAAATCAATCTTACAAAATTAATGACATGTTGAATTTAAAGAATAATAATTATAAACAATTAATTTTTCAAAGGTATCAATGGAGACAGGGAAATGATCGCATCACTAATGCTAGCCAACTTTGATGTGTTTGATGTTACAATGAGTGACTTACAAAACAAGAAGATTACTCTGGATGCGTTCCAAGGTGTTGTTTTCCCGGGAGGTTTCAGTTACGCAGGTGAGAAAAGTTATTGATCTTTTTCTCGTGTTAAATAATAGTATGAGTTGCTAAAAATTGCCATATTTTATGTTTTAATTGGTGTGCTCATGGTGTTAATTTATTTCAGATACTCTGGGTTCTGCCAAAGGCTGGGCTGCTGGAATATTATTCTCAGAATCTCTAAGCTCGCAATTTGCTCACTTTAAAGATAGAAAAGACACTTTCTCTTTGGGAGTTTGTAATGGGTGTCAGTTAATGGCTATGCTAGGATGGGTGGACCCGGATAGCAATTCCAAAGGTTCAAACAAGGCCCAGATATTCCTAGACCATAATAGCTCTGAAAGGTAATTAATACAATTGGTGTGGATGTTAAGGGAGTCTTGTTTTATTTTCAGTATTTAATTGATTTACTTATAATTTATTTGTTAGAAGTGTTTATTGGTGTTGATTAGTTTTATGTACAAGATATAAATGTAGTATAGTAGTTACTAGACTGAAGATATGATCGAACTAGTCTTTATATACTTTTTCGCAAGCTACGCGTAATCAGTCAACATTTCAAATATATCTCTAATGGTCGTCATAGGTATTCAGTTGTGAAATTACCGGGATGGTCATTTTTTTTGTCTTCATATACAGACGAGCACATGACCCATCTGATGGTGAGTGGCCACTATGCATAAAACAATGCTAAATAAAGGACAGTGTGGACATTTGAGATGAGTGACAAATGGAGTCTTAGTATATACTAGCGACCCGCCCTCGCTTCGCTTCGGAAACATTAAATTTTATTATTGATAGCTGAGTCCTGCGATGTAACCCGCGGCTATTGTCGTACCGCGGGTGACGCTGCTAGGCGAAGCTAGTCTAAAAAAGTAGCCTAAGTTACTCCTGTTACTCCTTATATCATCAGCTACCTATCAGTGAAAGTCCCGTCAAAATCGGTCCAGCTATTCCAGAGATTAGCCGGAACAAACAGACAGACAGACAAAAATTGTAAAAAATGTTATTTTGGTGTATGTACCGTATTATATTCATATGCATGTAGTAAAAAGCGGTTATTTGAATATTACAAACAGACACTCCAATTTTATTTATACGTATAGATTATGATCTTTGAAGCACTCCAAGTTTATTTATATGTATAGGTTATGATCTTTGAAGCAGCTAGTAAATGGTTTTAAGTAATTGATCCTGAATTTTTCAAAATGTTTAAAATTCAGCATTCAATGCATTGACAGTTTGTACAAATTATTTTTATAGCCTCTCAATATGGATCGCTCGTAAGGATTTCAAAAGTTCCACGAAACTTATAATTCTGGAATCTATTGAAAACAAAAACTTTTGTAAAAAATTAAAAATTTTCAATGTTAGCATCATATTTGCCCTCTATTGTCCCGTTTGAAATCCATTTGATGCTTTTTTTTTCTTTCAATTAATAACTGTAATTTTGTTAAGATTTGAATGCCGATGGAGTGCCGTGAAGATACACGAGAACGAGAACAAAGAAGACGTGTGGTTCCGCGGGATGGGCGGCAGCGTGCTCGGCGTGTGGGTCGCGCACGGCGAAGGACGATTCACGGTCGCCGACGGTTCCCTACTCGACAAACTGTACAAGAACGGACAAGTCGCTGTACAGTATGTCGACGACGACGGAAAGCCCACCGAGGTGTACCCGATGAATCCTAATGGAAGTCCAGGTATACCTGAACCGACACATTTATTTGATGTAAGGACTTGCTTGACTCACTTTAAGATGCAAGATCGATTTTTTTCTTACCTGTGCTGATAGTCTTGAGAGGCTATTTAAGCTTTTCCTTGACGTGTAGGTGAGCTCACGGGGCTCAAACCGGGTGTGTTGCTAACACTGACCCTAGCAAGAACAGTGCTTTGCAGAATCTACTACCGGATTGGAAACGCGATCCACTGAGAAGATCCGGCGAGAAATTTCGTGGGCTGTGTCTTATGGGTTAATTCACTCGTCGAGCCCTTCCGTCGACGGGTTCGACGAGGACGGTCACCGGTGGTGATCGATGTCTTAGTTGCAAAACACATGATTTCTCGGGAGCAGAGGTATACAGAACTCTCCCGATTTCGTGGCCTCAATACACGCCCAGACAGTAAATTTTTCTACATGTTCAGTACTCACTCAGTACAGTACATTTTCAGTACATTTCATACTATAAAAAAATTCTGTGACTTAATAATATTATATTTGATTTTATGGTATGATATTAAATATTCACTTGAAACTTAGCTAAAAGTACTCTGTGGGTCCAGACATTAATCTCACACGTCCATTAGATCCAATAACTCTTGCATCAGACGCCTTCAGCTCTAACGCTAGGAGACTTTGGGACCCCGGTAACCTTAGTTGTCGAACTCGGCAAAGAGTTCGACGTGCAACCTAACCCATACATCAGCTCTCTGAGTTTCTCGCCGGATTCTCTCAGCGGGTCGCGATTCCGATCCCGTAGTTGTTAAGTCTAGGCTCGGGCAGCTGTTAGCTAATCCCACCCCTCCTAGCTAAGCCTTTTCTCGTCCGCCTGTCCTGGTGAAACTGGAAAGGCCTTCGGGCTACCAGTAACAATTAAATAAAAATAAAAAAACATTAATTTAGTTGTTTGTTTGTTTATAGATGGGCTGGCTGGTGTCCGTTCACGTGACGGCCGTCACATAGCTATGATGCCACATCCAGAGCGTTGTGTTTTACGTTGGCAATGTCCGGCTCCTTGTCCCACGGTAACTAATCCGTCTGTACGCAACAGCCAAGCCTCGCCGTGGTTGCGGCTCTTCCAAAATGCCTACTCGTGGGCTATTAATCATTAATACAAAAAGTATCATTCAAGGATCTTTGGGTGTACGCCAAGATTTTATAAAAAAAAACAGTCTTCCATAAAAAATATGCTGTTTAATTATGTTTAAAAAAATTCTGTCTAGATTTTTCTGACGAAGTTTTGAAATAGTCTTATAATCAGTTCGTTATCTGAGCATTATTATATAAAAAGCTCATTAACAGTCCAACATTTTAGAAAAAGTCATGTTTTTCTATGGTATGGCATTATTATGTAGTACCAGCATTTTGGTTCGATTCGGTCTTTATCAAACAATTATGAATAAATAAGTAATGAAGGTTTTACGCCTTTAATAAACGTTTTGTTATGAATAAAACGATGAATCTATATCATTCCATGTGTGTGCGTTTAAACTATTTTTAAAAGGAAACATATCGAATTGTGAAATGAATTGTCTTATTTTTGTAATAAATATTAAGGCGTTTTGAATATTGTTAAGTAAATCAATAAATTTTATTTCATTTTACGATTGAATACTTTTTATTTGACAAATGAAAACATTTAATGTCAATGGTACATAATATATATATATCCCGATATATTTTTATTTTTCATCAAGCATAGATTTTTTTACTTTAATACGCCCTAGCTGTATACATGAGAAAAATACAATCCCAACGCAGATGAGACATCACTTGAGAATCATCGTAATAGTTATCTTGCTCGGTGTTATTGTACCACAAGTAATATTTGTGACGATATTCATAAATTTACCAGAATAATTCCTAATGATGTGATGTGATTTGTACCGGTAAGGCGTCTTACTAGCTCACCCTAGAATCTAGGGCCTAGATACCTAATGTAGTTGACACTCCCTTACAGCCGTAATCAAGTATACTGATTGGAATAAAAAAACCTCTCATGGTGTGTGGCAGAACTCACATGTATGATTGTATTAAATCTCGTCATATTTTAAATGAAGTGAAGTTGTGAGTACGCACGGGTAGGCACCACCATTGTGCCTATTTCTGCCGTGAAGCAGTAATGTGTTTCGATTTGAAGGGTGAGGCAGCTGTTGTAACTATACTGAGACCTTTAAACTCATATGTCAAGGTGGGTGGCGGCATTTACGTTATATATTATGTTTATGGGCTACAGTAACCACTTAACACCAAGGTGAGCAGTGAGCTCGTCCATGCAATAAAAAAACTGGACTATTCAAATTGTGGAATAGGATATTATTTTGAATATATAAATAAGTTGTTCGATTTGTTTGTTTGCTTATAACAGACATAATAAATACATTGAGTGTCTTGGTTTCTCAATGGGGGTTAAGACATTTAGGTTGAAATGTATATGGGCACTGGTAATAACTATGATAGACTAAAACTACGATTGGATATTCTCGACGTATCATTATTTTAAAATACGATTGTCTGTGGTAAAGACAAACCTTTTCTTACACCATATGAAAAAGAATAATGAAAAGAAAGGTAGGTAGAAAATATTCCTTTTATTATAGTATTTACTATAATGCATAACAAAGGTACTGCATTAAACATGATTTAAAGCAAATTATTAAGATAACATCCGAACAATAGTATGACGAGTAGTAGCAAGGATAGTAGTTTCCTTGTTATTGACAGTGTGTTTCATACACAGAAACGTTAATAGGTCTCTTCAAACTTCAATATAATATTATGTATAAATTGTATATTTAAATAATTTTGCTTATAATAAATTTACTACTTTATATGTTGTACATACCTACCCCTTAATAAAAATTGAAAAAAAAATTCGTGCAATTGTTGCCTATAAGGTGATCCTTCAAGGGGTGGAAATCGCTACTATATATACTAAGAAGGTATTTAAATAACCGTTGTAAAAATGTGACATACACAATAAAATGATTTGAAATAGATAAATATATCTATGGTTAACAAAAGAACGATAATAGATAAAGCAATGTAAAAGCCATCTAAAATAAATTAATAATAAAATAGTATTGATTCACGATTGCCTTTTTGAAGAATTGTAATAATGGAGTGTGGCTAACCTCCACATCATAAAGTCGCATCCGATAATGGCAGCTCATGTTCAGCTCATGGCTCAGTCCTTATTTTTAAACCTATAATTCTCTCAATTATTCCTTAATTTCCTATATGATACATACACTTACATCTAATGATGGGTCATGATTTCATTTATCAATTTTTAACCAACTCAAAAAGGTAGTAAGGTTCTCAATTCGATTTCTGTATTTTTTCTGCTGTTATTGATATCAATCCTCACTGAAGCATTTGGATTTTTTTCGATATGAAGGGATTACTTGATTTAATAACTTCTTCAAGTGAAATTGTGTAAACATTCCTAATAAGCTGAAATATTGCTTGAAGTGATTTGATGGTACTTCTTTTCAAATATTCATTACTATAATATTTCTTAATGAATCTGCTATATCGCGCCTGTATGATTCCTCTAAAGCATCACAAAGAACAAAAAACCACCTTTGTGGATCTGCTCGTTGCTCATATATCTCCAGTATTTTTTTTACTTTATCTGCTAGTGTAGTTTCTTCAGCATCAATCTTTATAATTACACATTCTCGAATTTTTAATTTTCTAGCTAAAGCCCGCCAGTTTGTACCTGTTTCTTCTATTATAGTTTCAAATAGCCTTGCTTTTTTTCTTGGACTTAAATTGCCACCAAATGGATTCAACTTTATAACACTTTCAATTTTTTCATCATGCGTTGCAGTAAATGATGATACTAAAAAAAAAAATAGGTTGAAATATTTCTATGTACAATAACTACTTTTTTTTAAAAGTTGACTATAAAACTTGAAATTATGCAATAAAACATTATAAATCATAGATATTTTTTTTGAGATGATAAAAGCACAGATAAAATGATTCAATCAATTTAGAGCAAATATAAAAGCCTATTATTTATACACCACTTTATATTTAAAATGAAAGTTTTTTACTTTAACTACGAATGATCTGAATGTCTGAAACTTGTAAATTCAAATCTGTACGGCAACCCTAAGGATCTATTTTTGGAGGGCCAAGGTGCTAATTGGCATTGAATTTAAAGTAATGGTCTCTAGAGACCGCATTAACATTTGTTTCAGAATTTAACTTATATTTTCTCTTTTTTTCTATTAGTTTACTTATGATTGCAATAATCAAAGTAGATGTAAATAAAGGTTTAAACATTTAGAAAAAATAAAGAATGCAAAAGAAATATTGAATTGTGTAAAGTTTTTAAAATTACAGTACTAATAATTACCCTTCGGTGTAAATTATTTTACCAAAACATCAGTGCCAATTTTTATAGCATTAAATATTTTTAAATGTCTAAATTTATTTACATTATAAATACTAAATAACAGGTTCTTATTTCAGTGAGATCATAATATTTTGGAGCTGTGGTAAACTACATGAGCATGACTACTTTAAGCCTAGTAGGATGTTGGGAGCAGACAAATCTGTTTCCCCTTTTCTGCTCAATCTTGGGATGTTACCACTTCAACACTAAGACTCAGCCTAACAATATAGACTTAGTGTACAGAACCTATTAAATTATGGTATTTATATTATTTAGTTTGCCATACATTATCATTGAAGTTACTCGTACACTGAAGTTATACTTTACATTGAGAACTTGTTAATTGACTAAGATGATATGAAGTTTAGGAAATTATTAATAATAATAATATGATTTGGCTCTACATCTCATTAGTCAACATCTACATCAACATTAATTTTGTACAGTTTTTATCACAAATAAATTGATCAAACATTACCTGTGTTATTTAGGTCCTTCTTTGATACAGAAATTAACTCATAATCTGTAATTTTACGCAGTAATTCATTATTATCTTGTAGTCTTCGTGCGACTTCTTTCAGTGGCTCAATGCTATTTTCAGACAATACATCTCGTATTTCCAACACTTTCAACAGCTGCGCAATCGTTTCAATTTGTTCATATCTTCTTTTAGAGTTAATACTTTGTTTATATATTTCTTTTACAGACCTCAAAATCTCACCGTGTCTTGGAGTTCCACTTGCACGTAAAATTATCTCATCTTTTAGTAGTGAATATTCTGACTTAGTCATTTTGATGAAAAATTTATTTATTTGTATTTTTAACGAGGAACTAATTTAAATAAATAAGTAATCTACATAATATGTGTACGTTTTTTTTGTTTACATTTCATTAGTGTTTTTGATATTTTGGGAGTTAATTGAAACTCGATTTTTTAAAGTTTACAACTGCGCACCATAGACATTAATACACTTGAATTAAATAATAATATTGTCTCGTTGATTAATAATATACAATATTTATGTTAAATACCTAGGTGCCTACATAATAATTTATCATTTAAAATACTCTGTGATCTGAAGAACATCTGTTAGTCTATGACGGGGGAAGAATCGGAACAAGAAAACAACTATTTTGCAGTGAGGGCCATAGACAATACACTTAAAATTTATGAGGAGGATCAATCACATTTCTTTACTTTTGAGACATAGGTAGGTATATATCAAGTTTTCCACTTTCGTTCCTGTAACATTACTAACTGTGATGTTTGTATTACGAAAAAAAATTAAAGTCTTTAGTTATTTTTTATATTTTTTATTGGTTAGGTGGGTGGATGAGCCCTCCTGATGTTAAGTGGTTACCGGAGCCCATAGACATCTACAATGGCCGCCACCTATCTTGAGATATACGTTCTAAGGTACCCACTAAGGTACTTCAAGCCCAAACGCAATACTACTTCACGGCAGAAATAGGCAGGGTGGTGGTACCTACCCGTGCGGACTCACAAGAGGTCCTACCACCAGTAATTACGCAAATTATAATTTCGCGGGTTTGGTTTTTATTACACGATGCTATTCCTTCACCGTGGAAGTCAATCGTGAACATTTGTTAAGTACTTATTTCATTAGAAAAATAGGTGCCCGCCGGTTTGATTCGAACACCGGAGCATCGCTAGATACGAATGCACCGGACGTCTTATTCTTTAGGCCACGACGACGCGTTTGCGCATACGCTATGTTTAAATGACAATAACTCTCAAAGTAATAGATATACAGTTGTAAATTTAATGTTGTAATGTAGCTTAGCTCAAAAGCTTTTTTTTTTTTTTTTATGATTGATGGATTACTGGTGGCTCGGAGGCCTTTCCAGTTTCACCAGGACAGGTGGGCGAGCAAAGGCTCAGCCAGGAGGGGTGGGATTTGCTAACAGCTACCCGAGCGCCTCCGAAGGAGACCTAACAACTCAAGAGTAGCTGCTTCGCGAATGAATCTACTACCGGATCGGAATCGCGACCCGCTGAGAAGATCCGGCGAGAAACTCAGCGAGCTGATTCATGGGTTAGGTTGCACGGCGAACTCTTTGTCGAGTTCGACGAGTACGGTTACCGAGGTCCCTAAGCCTGCTCCTAGAGCTGAAGGCGTCTAGTGCAAACGTTATAGGATCTGAGGGATCCGTAAGGACGTGTCTAGGGCGTCGACGGTGACTGGCTCCTGCATGATCAGGATTCGGGGAGTAGTCAGCGGCGGCTACGATAAGGCGATTATCATGACAGCTCAAAAGCTATCGATCTAGTGGGTTATGGGTAGTGATTTTGGAGTAATTTGCAATAATTTGTTAATTTACGTATTTTTTTTTACTTTTTTTTAAATGTTATATTTTTTTCAAAAATTTGTAGATAGTAAACACATTCTTATATAATGTAAATGACAGACAGTAGGTATTATTACTCGTCGAATAAGTCTATTTTTAATACGCTTTTATTAGCTTCAGACGTATGTTTGTTATCGCAGTGAAACCCAATCTTTTACTGATATGTTTTTTGTAGACACATAGAGAAATTTCATAAAAAAATCAAAATAGCTGCAATTTAGCGTGGAGGTGGGTTGCTATTTATGCTGTATTTGTGTATTAAAATAGTTGTTTTATGAGTATCTAGAATATCGCTAGTCTATAACCGGACACACTGTATATACAACACTAGCATTAGGACGTGTTTCGGAAAAGTCTGGGCAAAACACTTTTAAAATACTATACTTTTTTTTGGGTCAGGAGGAAATCGCCAAACTTCTGCTTATGTATTGGAGTGGGTAGGCAGGGCAGGTCGAAGTTGAACCGTTTAAAACCCCCGTCTCGCGTCCGAGTCTAGGATGGCATAGAACTGGACCCAGGCAGGTTAGGGCAAGTTGACGTGACCATAGTGTTTGTATTTTAATAATGGCATAATAAAAATATCCTATGACATGTTTAAAAATAGCTAAAACGTCTGTAAAAATTAAGTTAGCATGTAGGTATCGCCAACTAGATTGAAAAAATAGGGAAGTTCTCAATTCGAATGTTATTATTTTGTTTGTGTGTTACGTATGTGTCATCATATGTTTACGTCTGTGTACCATTTTGTTATGATAGGTTGTGTTTTGTTTTTGATTTTTAAAGTATAAATATTATTTCACTGCTTGGAGGCTGATGTAACGAACTAACGACGTTCGGTAGGCGCGACTCGCGCTTTGTTCGGATGAAACAAAAACTTTGTTCACTTGAAACGCAGCATCAAGTCTTCGTGGCCTAAAATATACGACGCCCGGTGCACTCGTATTGAGCGATGCCACTGTGTCAGTGTTCAAATCTGGAAACAGGCACCTTTTAAAATGAAATACGTACTTAACTGATCTTTAATAATAACTTCCATGATGAAAGAAGAAATTCGTGTAATGAAAGTCAATTCCGCAAAAAATATTATTTCTGTATTAAATTTAAGTAACCACAAAACGTGGATGGCGACATTCATGTTGTAATCTCTATGGGTTCCAGCAACAATTTAACACCAGGCCGGCCGTGAGCTCTTCAGCAAGAAAAAAAAAATTACCATTGGCGTCCCGTATACCTTTACCGCGAGAAACAATTACAGACCTCTAGAAGTAGGTTGTTTCGTCATTCACATGAATATCTACCTATTTCCAAGTTTTAAATCTGAGATCTTGAGAAAACGGAAGTCATAAAAAATGATGTTCACTTCGTGTATGTTACGCGCAGAGGATCTTCCAAATCCAACCCCTCTTGACTCAACCCGTGCTCGCCCACCTGTCCTGGTGAAACAGGATAGGCCACCTCACCGGGCTACCAGTAATCCTTCAATCATAAAAAAAGGATATTCCACGAAAATAGTCTCATGGATTATTTATTAAGCAGAACATACGCTTTGATCAGCTCGACCTTACAACATTACGCCCGTGACTAAATTTTCTAGTGAATTATCAATAAAAATAAAGTACAATTACCACTATTTAACAATCAAGTGATCAATGACATTTTATAAAATATGTAATTAAATCTTTTTTTTTTGTTATACGGATCCTCTGTTGTAGACATGAGATAATAGGTCATTATTAACGATCACTCCGCAATTATTTGTTTCCCTGTTATCATATGAACTTGAAGTAAATACGATGACCTTTCTATCATTACTTCAGACGCTTTTGTGAGCGCTACATGTTGTGTACAATTTATGTCATTTGTTATTAATAATGCAGAGATTTTTAAAAGGAAAGTTAATGAGTAGGAGTACGATCGATGGTTTTCATAAAACTTATCTCGAAAATAAAATACTAAGTGCCTGTCGTCATGTTACAACACAAAGTACTCGTTCTGATACATTATTCCCAGATAGAGTGGACTTCCCGAGTAGACACATTGGCCCAAGGGATCAGGATATAGTTACTATGTTAGATTTATTAGGATACAAGGTAAGTCTTGTAACGCATTATGACACTAAATTATTCAAGTGAGACAGTTATTCTGTGTCGGTTATTTTTAATTTCCATAGTGAATTCATACTTCAAGGCTGTATTTACAGACATCACCAGTCACTGAACATTAAAGTAAAATAATTGAAGTATTTATTCATGTGATTTCTTTACGTTTTTAATCCTAAGAGTTAATAATTGAAAAATCAGCCCATATTATCCTATTACCTGAATATTATGAAGAAAAAAGAGCATGGATCAAAGAGTAATAAATGTCGTTGATAATTCAATTAAATTGCAGAATTTGAGTTTACTACAAAACAAACTTACCTACAAAATTTTTCCCGCGTAATGTTAGAATGACTGTGACTAACTTGGTGTTTCAGAGTTTAGACCAGTTAACCAATGATGCAGTACCAAAGAAGATTCAATTCCAAGGTCTTATGAATATCAGTGAGCCCATAAGTGAGTAGCAATTGAAAAGTATTTAATATTTTACGGATTGGGAGGTAGAAATGAAAAAAAAGGGGCGGGTGTGGTTTCATGTTCAGTGATTGTGTGAGAACTGTGGTTGCTATATATCACAAGCACCACACCAACAACCACCAACATACAACCAATACAGCTGTTGTTTGTACATATACGTACATATACATACATAAATAGAAAAAGCAGCTAATTATCATCGTTCCGATTTTTGATTTTTTTAACGAATTTTATTGCTATCCCTAGAAGATGATTAAGAGTATTTTTTTACAAATTATCTAAAATAACAGAAATATTATTAAGTGTATAAAATTAATCTAAATCTTAGAGATCTTCTATAATGGTATTTAATATTGAAATTTAATAATTGTCATTGCTGCATTTACGTAAACAAATTTTAGGTGAATACGACCTAATAGAACGGGTTAGGTTGATAGCTGAAAAGAATGAAATATGGCGATCTTACATCGGAATGGGCTACCACAATTGTTGCGTACCGCATGCCATCATGAGGAACATGTTTGAAAATCCCGGATGGTAATATTCTTTTTGTTTGCTTTTGAACTACATATTTATGAACTCACGGCTCACTCATTATTAAAATGTTGAAGCCCAAAGACAACATGGCAAACTCAACTTGTGACATGAAATCGATGTTTCAATTATTTAAATGTGTCCCAATTCTTGCGTTGGGCTGACCGACGACTAGCGTCGATATGTGGGAAAAGATTTGATGCGGAAAGCGGAGGACCGTTTATGATGGCGGACTGTAGGAGAGACCTAGATCCAGCAGTGGAGAGATGAGATACAGGCTGATGATGATGTCCCAATTCTTTAAGCCAAAATGGCTGTTACGCGGTAGAATTAAGCAGAACGATAGTAACCACCGTGCGGGCTCGCAATGGTACCAAATATTAAACAATTTTGTTTTGTTTAATATTTGGTTTTTTATTATTAAAAACATTTTTTGCCAATCGCATTTTGATTTTACGACTCTAATCTTTGATCGTGAAATACTCTAAAAATAATCGAGCTAGCTATACCTAGTCAGGTCATAAGTATTATCACACAGTAAAAACTTTTCTTTTAGAATGCTGGCCACAAAAAAGTTTACTGAATTCGAATTTCGAATTGTTCATGAAAATAAAAATGTATACTTTATAGAATTTTACTCATTTTTAAATATGGAGTGGACGCTTAAAGAAGACCGTGTTGCAGTTATTGCGTTGCATTGTTGCGGTTACGCGCCAATTCAAATTTTTAACATACTGAAAAATTTGAATGTAACCAAAAGATTCGTTTATCGTACCATCAAACGATACAATGAAGACTCTAGTGTAGATGACAGGTCAAGAAGTGGTCGCCCTCGGTCCGTTAGGACTCCAGCAGTGATAAAAGCTGTGAGGGCGCGAATTCAAAGAAATCCCAAACGTAAGCAGAAACTGTTGGCCCTTCAGATGGGGTTAAGCAGAACCACGGTGAAAAGGGTGTTAAATGAAGACTTAGGGCTTCGGGCATATCGAAGAAAAACAGGACATCGTTTGAATGCTCGTCTAATGGACCTGAGACTGAAGAGATGCCGCGCTTTGTTCAAGCGGTACGCGGGATAAAAATATCGGGAAATTCTTTTTTCGGATGAAAAAATTTTTACCGTAGAAGAGAGCTATAACAAACAAAATGATAAGGTGTACGCACACAGTAGTGAAGAAGCGAGCAACCGTATTCCGCGTCTCCAACGAGGTCATTTTCCATCTTCGCTCATGGTATGGTTAGGAGTTTCTTATTGGGGCTTAACAGAGGTACATTTTTGTGAGAAAGGTGTAAAAACGAATGCAGTTGTGTATCAAAATACAGTCCTGACGAACCTTGTGGAACCTGTTTCTCATACCATGTTCAATAACAGGCACTGGGTATTCCAACAAGATTCGGCGCCAGCTCATAGAGCGAAGAGCACACAAGACTGGCTGGCAGCGCGTGAAATCGACTTCATCCGGCACGAAGACTGGCCCTCCTCCAGTCCACATTTGAATCCGTTAGATTACAAGATATGGCAACACTTGGAGGAAAAGGCGTGCTCAAAGCCTCATCCCAATTTGGAGTCACTCAAGATATCCTTGATTAAGGCAGCCGCCGATATTGACATGGACCTCGTTCGTGCTGCGATAGACGACTGGCCGCGCAGATTGAAGGCCTGTATTCAAAATCACGGAGGTCATTTTGAATAAACTTTAGTGTCATAAGAATCTATGTTTTGTTAAGTTCATTTTGGTATATAAATGGTTACATAATGAATAAACTTGTTTCAATTATTTTACATTAAACATGTGACAGAATTTATGACCTGACTAGGTATATCTATTGAATCATAAAGTTAATTTACAAAAGAAGGCATTTTGACAAAATTTGATTTTTATTAAAATTAATTAATTAAAATTTTTATATTAGGTCCTTACTTATGCAATTAGCGTTTTGTCGTACTGACCACTTTGATCTGAAATATCTCCTCTTTAGTTAAGAATTCCAAATTCAAATTTATAAATTCATTTAGCTGGTACATTTCAGTATTGAAAACAGTCTTTCATTTGTTTTTTCCTCATAATTTTTTTCTTTGGCGTCGCTTATTACCGCACAATGGAAAATATGAAATATCGGTATATTTACGAGTACGATTTCTATCGTGGCACCACTGCTGCAGAAACAGCTCGAAGGATTAATAATTTATACGGCGCTGGTGTCGCAAAAGAAAGCACGGTACGTTTTCGGCTTCGACGTTTTCGTTCTGGAAATTTCGACCTTCAGAACTAGCCCCGTGGACGACCGGAGACCAAAGGAGAAAATGATGAATTAAAGGCTATTGTGGAAGCGGATTCATCACAAAGCACTTCAAAGATAGCAGCAGGCTTCGGGGTGAGTGATAAAACTGTATTAATCAACTTGAAGCAAATCGGAAAAGTAAAAAAACTTGAACGATGGGTACCTCATGAATTGAGAGAATCGAATTTGCAGACACGCGTCGACTGCTGTGTTATTTTGCTCAACAGACACAATAATGAAGGGATTTTAAATCGAAACATTACTTTTGGTGAAAAGTGGATACTGTACGATTATCGGAAGCGCTCGTTGCAATGGCTGAACCCTGGAGACCCAGCTAAATCCTGCCCTAAACCTAAACTAACTGCTAAACAACCGAGATTGGTCAATCACTCTGGGCCACTGCTGCTTCACGACAACGCAAGACCACACACGGCACAATAAACAACCACTGAGTTAGATGAGCTACAATTGGAATGTCTGCGACATCCACCGTATTCTTTTCCGGAATTTGGTCAACTTCTTACTAGGAAAAAAATTCAACTCCGATGCGGCAGTCCAAACCGCCTTCAAAGAGTTTATTGATTCTCGCCCGCATGGTTTTTTTTTGATAAAGGGATCAATGAACTACCTATGAGATGGCAAAAGTGCATAGATAACAACGGTGCATACTTTGATTAATTAAATATATTTTACAAAAAATTACTTTGTATTCCTCCCGTATAAAACGCCAATTTTATATGTAAGGACCTAATATAATTAATTGAATTTATTTTATTTCTTTTCAATACTTCTACAGAAAATTTAGCAACCAACGTTAGTCGTAGTAGTTAACGGAACAAGATATTGATGTTTATAACTAACTTATGTACATTAGTTCAATGTAAGAAAAACATTTTTTCCAGGACTACACAATATACGCCGTATCAGCCAGAAGTCGCACAAGGTCGACTTGAAAGCTTGCTTAATTACCAAACGATGGTTAGTGACATGACTGGATTGGACGTTGCTAATGCTTCCTTACTGGATGAGGGTACGGCTGCTGCCGAAGCACTTTCACTGTGTCACAGGTACTTATTTTTTCCCCCTACCTATGCTGATAACCTTGAGAGGCTATTTCAGCTTCGCCCTAACATGTAGGTGAGCTCACGGGGCTCAAACCGGAGTGTTGCTAATACTGGCCCTAGCAAGAGCAGTGCTTCGCAGAATCTACCACCGGCTGGGTCTGTGGGTTAATTCGCTCGTCGAGCCCTTCGTCGCAAGCGACGGGTTCGACGAGGACGGTGACCGGTGCTTGTGGTACCTAAAAGCACCAAACAGGTACACTATGGTAATCCAAGTATTGAATAATATCAAAATATTAAAATTTTCAAACGGTTTAATTTTAGTTAGGATAATATTAGATTCCAAAACTTGTAGCAAATTTCAACAGATACATGAAATAATTATTCAATGCATTAAAATAAAAATCACAAGATAGAAATAATAACCTACGTCATATTCGAATTATTTCAAAGAGAACTAAAACGAGTTGCTTTCTGATATCAAATTTCTTCGCCTTTATTGCAACATACAGGCATAACAAACGAACAAAGTTCGTCGTGTCCGAACGATTGCATCCCCAGACGCTAGCTGTAGTGCACACTAGAATGGATGCGCTGGGCTTAGATGTTCTGGTAGTTCCTGACGTGCGGCATGTGGATTTCGCCCAGAGGGATATTTCCGCAGTGCTCTTACAATGCCCTGATACTAGGGGCCTAGTTTACGACTACTCAGGCCTAGCAGCCGCTGCTCATGAGCACGGGGTTAGTATTATTACTGAGCTAATTTATAATTAAAAATATATTAAATTAGTTAAGTTTTAATTATCTGAGATTTTCATTTCCGCTTTGCAATTAAAGTAGTCAATCGTTTTGAAATCGTTCAACTAAGTAGTTAAACAGAGTGATTGATAAATGGCAAATTCACAATGTCATACGACCGGCCCGGTCTTAGGTGGTTATCGGAGCTCATAAACACTACAAAGTAAGGCTGCTTCTGAGACATCAGCACGAATCATTATGCAATTATTGTATTGGTCTTTTTTCGCCTAAAGGAGAAGACGCCTAGTTTATTCATATCAAGTGATACGACTATACCGGTGCATAGGTACTTGTTTATCTAAGGAAACACGTGCTTAATAAGTGAATAGCACCGTGCCATTAAAATCGTAATTATTCGTACCGGCATCTTGCCTATTTCTACCACAAATCGATCAAGTATTCTGGTTTGACGGGTGGGATCACCAGTATGCAATATAATTGAGACGAAACTATCTGATGTCCCAAAGTGGTTTAAAGGTCTTCAGTAACTTGAGGCGAGGTGGGCCGTGAGCTCGTTCACTCGTTAATACAATACAACCATCTACCGTTTGTCCTACCCGTTAAATTTGAATGTATTGCTTTACGGTAGACATTGACGAGATGGTGCTACTTATGCGCATATGTTGGTATATGTTGCCACGCTATAGAGTTTTTGCATTGCATTACGACTTACTTGAGCTGAAACTAATGCGAATAAGAACATTTTTCAGAATCGAGATGAAGATACATTTTATGTTCTAGACATTGGTGGTAGTGGCTACAGATCTCCTGGCGCTCGCATTAATTAGACCCCCCGCGGAATGCGGGGCGGCCTTAGCTGTGGGCACCTCACAAAGACTGGGAGTGCCTATGGGATACGGAGGACCTCACGCTGGTTTCTTCGCAGCAGAACATCAACTAGTTCGTCTCATGCCCGGCCGAATGGTCGGTGTCACTCGAGACACTACAGGAAGGGATGCTTATAGGTATTTATTTACAAACTAGCTAACTGTTATCAGCTTCGTCTACATGGTCTACACTTTATATCGCGTAGGCGGAGATCCGTACTTAGCAATTAGATGAAAGGTATTCTATACACTTTCCCAGAGTACAAATTATTACCATAACGAATTTGGTGCAAATAGGTTCAGCGGTTTGGACGTAAAAACGTAACACACACAGAGTGCTATGTATTTAAGTCGTCGTGGCCTAAAAGATAAGACGTCCGGAGCATTCGTGTTGAAGCGATGCACCGGTGTTCGAATCCCGCAGGCGGGTACCAATTTTTCTAATGAAATACGTACTCAGCAAATGTTCACGATTGACTTCCACTGTGAAGGAATAACATCGTGTAATAAAAGTGAAACCCGCAAAATTATAATTTGCGTAATTACTGGTGGTAGGACCTGTTGTGAGTCCGCGCGGGTAGGTATCACCGCCCTGCCTATTTCTGCCTGAAGCAGTAATGCGTTTCGGTTTGAAGGGTGGGGCAGCCGTTGTAACTATACTGAGACCTTACAACTTATATCTCAAGGTGGGTGGCGCATTTACGTTGTAGATGTCTATGGGCTCCAGTAACCACTTAACACCAGGTGGGCTGTGAGCTCGTCCAACCACCTAAGCAATAAAAAAAAAAAAAAAACGTTCGAATTAATAATATTATTTGCTATTAACTTTCTAATATCGAACTAAATGACGGTACGGTTTTGCAATGCGCTATTTTAGTTGAACAATATCTATTTTCTGCTCCAAATTAATCTATGTCTACTGGTGAAAACGGTGTAATCGAATGAATAACCAGACCGATAGACAGAATGGTAGTTAAAAAACCGTTTCTTTAATTTTCTCTTACTTTCTAAAGTAAGGGTAACTATACCCCCTTCTATTTTTATTATAATATTTTTCGTATTAATGTATTTATTAAATGTAATATTTGATTTATATTATTGACAAATATAACGTAAATGTATTTATTATATATTTCAGAATTTCATTAAGAGATACTGTTGTATTTTTGACAGATTCTTCACATCATCCTTTCATGACATCGTTGACCTAGTAGCTTACAGCTTCGATCACTATATAACTGGGTTATATAATTGGAATTTAGGATCATGGCTGGTTCTGAATATCATCTAATCCTGTAGACCGAATGGTAAACAGTCGACGTCCCCATAGACACGTCATTACGGATCCTCTCGATCCATTAACGGTGCTTTTAGGTACCTCAAGCACCGGTCACCATCCGTAATAAATCCAAAAGTATACATTTAGAGGACGACAAATTCATTTCGATAAGTAAACAGACAATGCAAACAATAAAGAAAATCATCAAATTCCTGATTTTCTCTATCATATTGGTATAATATAACTTATTGGTATAACAAAAAATGCTTGTGGCTTTTTGAGTCTGGGATTATTAATTCACTAAAGATTTAGGATTGTTTGATATATTTGTCGTTTCGAACAGGCTAGCCCTACAAACTAGAGAGCAACACATCCGCCGTGATAAAGCGACATCTAATATTTGTACAGCCCAGGCGCTCCTGGCGAACATGTCTGCCATGTATGCGGTTTACCACGGACCACAAGGTCTAAGAGAAATAGCAACTCGTGTGCACAATGCAACATTGGTGCTAGACCACGGTAACTCAATACATACTTTCTTCGGTCTTCGTGAGAATTGAAAATAATTAAAAATACTTTAACGATTTTAATCTTGCATTTATTTTTGAAGTTATTTATTTTTACGCGAATAAAATAAGGATAAAAAGCGAGATTAAATCGTTATAGTAGATTTATTTAATTCACTACGGTGTTTAAATGTTTTTCATTTGTCAGGCATAAACTTATTTCAGATACTTATGTGTCTTCTAAATCACTGCTATTTTACCTAATTAGCATTTTTAATAGCTCAATTGGGCAGACGGCTCGCTCTGTTGTTAAATCATTATCAAGGTTGAAGTTTCACTTTTTATTGATTTTTGTGTATTCAATAATCGTGTTAAATATAACATCACTACATAGTATAAAACAAAATCGCTTTCTCTGTCCGTATATCCCTATGTATGCTCAAATCTTTAAAACTACGCAACGGATTTTGATGCGGTTTTTTTAATACATAGAGTGATTGAAGAGGAAGGTTTATATGTATAATCACTTCCATTAAATATTGAGGAAATCAATAATAAATTACAGTTTCCGAAGCGAAGCGAGGGCGGGTCACCTTTTTTTTGACCTTTCATATTATAGTTCTAGTAATAATGATTTGTATTTTTCCAGGTATTAAGATGCGCGGTCACAAACAATCAAACGATGTTTATTTTGACACACTTTATGTAGTGCCCAGTCCAGATCACGACGCAAGTGCCATTAAATCTAGAGCGGAAGAGAAGAAGGTTAACCTTAGGTATTTCGATGAAGGCGCGGTGGGAGTCGCTTTGGATGAAACGACCACAATGAAGGACATTGAAGATTTACTTTGGATATTTGACTGCAAAAACGTACAAGAGGTAGGTTTTTTTCGCGATTCAAAGAAGCCACTGATAAACTTTAAGAAACTTTATCCTAGGTGTAATCTAAGACACTTACTTGTATTTTATGTGTGAAACTAACTTCAATTATGGTAAATTGTACATACACATTATTTAGCAAATATTGATCAATGTACTAAAACATCGGGTATTAGTATTTATTGTAATAAATATGAATTCGATCACGTCTTTATTGGCGCGTCGCTATGAATGACCAGAATTCTCTTCCAAACCAGACTTTCTTTCACTTTTTCAGAATTATATCTGGCAATAAACATTTTATTGTTCAGACAAATCTTTAGTTTTATATCTTATTTAAAAAAGCGCTCGCGTGATCACAGAATAGCAATTACTCTCAATTTAACTACAATCTTATTATTCAATACTCTCTACTCACTCACTCAATACTCAATTTAACTACAGGTGGCGCAAACCGAAGATATCTTGTCTAAGAGTGTATTGAAAGGTCCATTCAGAAGGACCTCACCGTATCTCACTCACCCTGTGTTCAACATGCACCACTCAGAAACGAAGCTCGTGAGGTACATGAAACGTCTCGAAAACAAGGATATATCTCTTGTACACTCCATGATACCGCTTGTAAGTAAAACCTTACTTGATAAGACCGTGTGCCATTCGATGTTGTTTTACACCTGGTGATTTATTTAAAAGCATATTTACATTTCAAATAGCATCTTATCTTAGTTTTATCCAAGATGCTAGTTAGACGATTAATTAGCCTTCATTTAGACCTTAAAGATATTCTTTTTCAACATCGCAAGCGCATTCGACAATATCTGGCACAACGGTTTAATTTGCAAAGAGTACGATATAGATGTGTCGAATAATCTATAGGTATCTGCCATTCGATGTCGTGTTACATCTGGTGATTTATTTATACGCCTATTTACATTTTAATCAGCATCTTATCCTAGTTTTATCCAAGGTGCTAGTTAGACGATTAATTAGCCTTCATTTAGACCTTAAAGATATTCTTTTTCAACATCGCAAGCGCATTCGACAATATCTGGCACAACGGTTTAATTTGCAAAGAGTACGATATAGATGTGTCGAATAATCTATATCTATAGTCTTATGTTCATCTTACGAGTTACGAGATTTCTTGTTGGATTTTTAGTTTCGATAACAGTTCTATGAAGCTCGTTCTTCCCCCTATTCTTTTTTTTCCTACCCCCCGTGATTTTAAGTAAATTTGTTGATTAGTCAAAATAATTGGTTCGGGAAAAAGTATACACTTATACATTTTAACGTAAGCTAATGTGGAGAATTTTAAGATAACACTCACAATTTCAATGTCTTTAGTCATAATTCTCTCTTCAATCATAATAACTTCCACTCATAACCTTTTGTGAGTGGAAGTTGTAGATTTAAAAGAAAATTGTTGATTTTAAATAACTTGTTTTGAATAATACCTTTTTTGGTTTTATTATATATTTTATTTTAGGGTTCCTGTACAATGAAATTGAATTCCACAACTGAGATGATGCCTTGTTCCTATAAGCATTTCACGGACATACATCCTTTCGCTCCATTGGAGCAATGTCAAGGATATCATACACTGTTCGAGGAGCTTGCTAATGATCTTTGTGCTATAACAGGATACGATCGGGTGTCTTTCCAACCCAATAGGTATGTATTGTTAGGTATCTATTTTTACGTTATTTCCTGATAAATACTTATTTTACCTGGAGAATTGTAGTGGTTTTCTTAAGAAATACCAACCTGATAATGGGGTATTCTAGCATATTGGTACTAAATATTCCCTTCGTCCTTTGTCATTGAATTGCATTGATCCTTGCTATTCTATTGCTATTGCCTTGCTATTGCTATTTTGATATAGGAATAACAGTGATGCCGCAGAATATATACATACAGAATATATATCTATGTATGTATATATTCTTTATATATATGTATACATAATATACATATATACAGAATATAATCAATAAATATAATCAATTCAATCCAGAAGTGTAACAAACACATTTTATTCTCATGGAATAGACTACTTCTTCTACCGATGTATTTTGCTTTCATATAAATAAGTTGTAATAATTATATTCTCTTATAGATTTATTCCTTTTTGGAAATTACGGGTGATAATTATTAATATAATCTCTCACGCATAACCTTATTCTTGTTTTCTATCTTAATCGTCACTTAGTTGAAGATTCGAATCAATGAATTTGGTATTGATTTGAGCCGTTGGTGTAATTTGTAGTGGGGCCCAAGGCGAATATGCGGGGTTGCGCACAATAAAGCGCTACCACGAGTACCGCGGGGACGCAGGACGGAACATTTGCTTAATCCCGGTGAGCGCGCACGGCACCAACCCAGCCTCCGCGCACATGGCCGGCATGCGCGTCTGCGCCATACGGGTCACGCCAACTGGTGACATCGATATGGCTCATCTTAAGGACATGGTGAGATCCACTCGCTTAAATTTATACCTATTTCAATTCTTTTGCTCATTAACAGGTGGTTTAAACATTGAAATTTTCTCCATTTGTTTCACAAATCTTATATAATCTTTTTCCGTCTGTATAAAAGTTTTTTATGAAGGAAGGTTTACTGGTGGCACGTATGCCTTTGCAGTTTCATCAGGATAGGTGGGCGAGCAGACTCAGTTATGTAGACGATATGGTGTTGCTGAGCCCATCGGTCAGGGCTCTCAGAAATAGGATATGCGAGCGCTATGCGGAGTAACATGGGCTCAGATATAATGTCGTTAAAAGCGAACTGATGGTATTTAACTCAGGCAGAAAAACCTATGAAACTGTCCCATCGGTCACACTCAGCGACAGTGTCCTTGAGCAAGTATCGCAATTCAAGTATCTGGGTCACTGGCTCTTGCGTGAGCCGGAGTTGGGGAGTAGTCAGCGGCGGCAACGATGAGGCGATTTTCATCACGCATGGCCTTATCGAAGTACCGTTCCGACACTGACTTACGCTGTTTCCTGATCGATTCAAGATCCAGATCAACGTGTAGGTCAGCGTTCCTCACAAACCACGCTATTCCAACAGGTAACCTACAAAATCGTGATTGGTTTGGAGGGTGCCTATGTGAGTGCTTGCCGCCTAAGCAAACACCACACTCGCGTTTGTTATAACGGGTCGTATGCAAGTTTGGTAAAGTGTCACCTTATTCCTTTTTTTTTTTTTTTTCCTATCTATGCTGATAGCCTTGAGAGGCTATTTCAGCTTCACCCTAACGTTTGTAGGTGAGCTCGCGGGGCTCAACCGGAGAGTTGCTAACACTGACCCTAGCAAGAGCAGTGCTTCGCAGAATCTACCACCGGATCGGAAACGCGACCCACTGAGAAGATCCGGCGAGAAACTCAGTGGGCTGTGTCTATGGGTTAGTTCGCTCGTCGAGCCCTTCGTCACAAGCGACGGGTTCGACGAGGACGGTGACCGGATCACCTTATTCCGAAGGAACATTTTACTCCACTTACAATCCTGCCGAGGATAAACGCGGTGCGGTCGCGAACAGACTTTATATTTGAGCGGAATGTCATGGGTGAATCTTGGAGACTCCCAGGTATTTGACCTTCCTGGCCCAAGGTATAGATTGGCCGAAGAGAGTGATCGGGGGTGTGTTTAGAAGATAAAGGTTTGCGATCTGTTTGTTTCTCCCGCAAAACAAAATTGAAAAGTAGGTAATTTTAGCAATAAATCTTGACATTCACGATGGCGTGGCATTCACGATGTGGTATTTACTTCTGTGCTAGCTTTACAACGAGAGTAAAAGCTTTTGAAGGCTTAAAAAAATTATAAATTTTAAAATAATCATAATCAGGTGTGTTTGTAATCAGGTGTATGTGTTATTTTTTTAAGAAGCCGCTCGCAAAAATGTTAAATATATAAAGGTAACAAATGTAGCCATCTAAATTTTACGATTTTCTTTCAATACGCCGAACATGAATTCAGTTTTATGAATGCATTCCGTTCACAAGCATTTGTATAAATAATGTAAATCTTAAAATATGTTTCGTCTAGTCGCAAATGTGGCAATAATTCATATAAAATTTATGGGTGTAATCACCTCATGCGGTTTTTTATTTCATTATTTCATGTTTATTTGTGCACTCTTTTGTGTGGAAATGACGAGAACATTATACGTTGGTAAAAAACCTGTGGAATTTAAAATCGTACCTAATTTTAAATTCCGTAATCCTATTTTGTGTGATTTTTTTACGATGGTATTTTTTTTTTAGTTGTTCGTTTTTTGTTTTTCTAGGTGGAAGAACACAGTGAGAAAGTTTCGTGCCTAATGTTGACTTATCCAAGTACTTTCGGCGTCTTTGAAGAAAAAGCGGCGGATATATGTGCCCTGGTGCACGCACACGGAGGTCAAGTCTATTTGGACGGTGCCAACATGAATGCGCAGGTCAAATTCACTTACAAATAAATTAATAATTTACAAATGACTTTCTTCTGTTGGAGTTGAAGAATAAGCATATATTTATTCATATTCTGTTTTCAAGGGATTTTTTGTTGTTGTCGATTAGTAAATTTTTCTAAGGCAAAATATAAAGAAAAAATCAATCTAGGTCGGTTTATGTCGTCCTGGAGATTACGGCAGTGACGTGTCTCATCTCAACCTCCATAAGACGTTCTGTATTCCACATGGTGGCGGCGGACCTGGCATGGGGCCCATTGGAGTGTGAGTTTTTTAATAATTTATATTATTGTGAATTATTTTGTACGGCTTATCACACTGTATACTATAAGATATTTTAAAGTAAAAAATCAGACGTCTTGTACGGGTAACAAGCTACGTGACTCTGCCGATGTTCAAATTCCGCAGGCGAGTATCAATATTTTAAAAGAAATAGAAACATAATATGTATTTCACGCTTTTTCGAAAGGAATAAAAATCACAACCGCAATATTTATGATATTGCTGAATTACTAGTTTGAAGGGTGGGAGAGCCCTTATATAATTCCTTCGACCTCATATCTCAAGGCCTCGAAGAGCTATTAATTGGATTAAATACCACGGTCGTCTGTATTATAGTATTATTAACACGTGTACCGCGGTATCTCCCGCTAGGCCAATCTGAAGATTTACTTGAAGAATTCGTCGATATCGGCTTAGTCGAACATAACATATGTCGTCTTCTACGAGTATACATATAAATACAGAAGAGACTGCGTTCAACGGTGCCCTAAACATGTCATTACGGATCCATTAACTGTGTTTTTAGGTACCACAAGCACCGGTCACCGTCCTCGCCGAACCCGTCGCTTGCGATAAAGGGCTCGACGAGTAAATTAACCCATAGACGAGAACGAGAACACCGAATCTTCTCAGTGGGTCGCGTTTCCGATCCAGGGGTAGATTCCGCGAAGCACTGCTCTTGCTAGGCCCTAGGGAGTGTAGGTGTTAGCTACACTCCCGGTTTGAGCCCCGTGAGGTCACCTATACATCAAGGAGAAGCTGAAATAACCTCTCAAGGCTATCAACATAGGTAGTAAAAAAACCGGTAATAAAGCATGGTTCAAAAATCCATTGTTCGTAATATAATAGAATACCTGCGAATGAATACTTTTAGTGCAATATATTGGCGAATGTCTTCATGGACTCAGTTCATAGACACCACGTCTTTGATATCGCCACGCCTTCATCAGATTTCAGAGTTTCAGTTGTATTTCAATAGAGGCTGTGTCACGGACTTGAAACTTCCAGACAATTCGTTTTCTGCTATGCACATATCCAGTTACAAAATCTGTAACTCCTTGCGTCAGATGCACGCATCACAGACGTTCCTAAATTTGTTATATATTTTATTAGAAAAGCGCATCTCGCACCGTTTTTACCGTCGCATCCTGTTGTCGATCCGTTGGCCGATTTAGGAGACGCGGCTCATAGCTTCGGTTCAGTCAGCGCCGCGCCATTTGGCTCGTCAGCTATTCTACCTATATCTTGGGCTTATATTAAGGTAATGTATAATATCACTGTCAACGTGGAAACGTCATCGGCCATTCGGTTTGAAGGGTGGGGCAGCCGTTGTAACTATACTGAGACCTTAGAACTTATATCTCGTGGTGGGTGGCGGCATTTACGTTGTAGAATCTCTCTATGGGCTCCGGTAGCTGTTTAACATCAGGTGAGCCGTGAGCTCGTCCATCCGTCTAAGCCATAAAAAAATAAAAAAAATAACCCAGTTATCCGTGAGCTAAACTGTAGTCATTGAAATTTCGCAAATAAAATATAATGACAATTAGAAACGCGAGATTAAACCCTAATAATAGTAAACGATTCGCGTAAGTGGTAGAAAATATTATGACACTTTAGTGCGAGCCCTAAGCACGAGTGTCCTTTGTGGTTGTGAGACGAACTCTGTGACTAATAGCGTTTGATCTTTTTAATTTTACAGTATACTTTATGAGTTTCTAATGTGTTTTTTCAATCTATCATTATGCTATAATTATTTCTAAATTTATACCTATTTACCCAATAAACGAAGAATATGTATAATTGAGTATATTGTTCTTTTTATTGAAAAAATATTGAAAAATAAACAGCACGACCTATTTCTATTTATTTTGGCTATGATTTGATCATTTGGTATTTGATCATCGAGATTTCTATAGGTTCCAGTACCCATTTTGCATCAGATGGTGTGTGATTTCGTTCACCCCCTTAGATAATAAAAAATATAAAACTGTTTGGTGACATTAGTCGATATTTCTGTCACGAAGTACCAAGTGGATCTTATCTATCCATCAATATAGCTTATCGGCCAATCTACACCAATATAACAGAAATAATATCCGGTATTTAAATAAAAACAAACCTTTCACAGTATCAAAATATTGAAATATATAACTTTTTAGATGATGGGTCCGAAAGGACTGAGGCGGGCAACGCAAGTAGCCATTCTCAATGCAAATTACATGTCTCGAAGATTGGAAGATCATTATAAGACGCTATATAAAGGGGAAAGAGGCCTCGTTGCTCACGAATTCATTATCGACGTAAGAGATCTCAAGAAAACAGCCAATATTGAACCTGGAGATATTGCTAAACGACTTATGGACTTTGGTAAGATTTATGATTCCTTTAATAGTATATATTTGCACATACGCACTACTTAAATGGTTTGAATGTATTTGGTATTTTAACGATTTTCCTTCATTTATTTCGTACAAAATATAAGATATACCGATTTAAAATTGAAATATCACTAAGCTCTGCATTAAGACGTTACGTTTTTTAACTTTACGAAATAACATGAAAATAATAGATCCAGAAATTATAATCTCTAGTGAACGGCGTAATTATCTATAAATTTGAATTTTACATTTTCAATACAGGATTTCATGCTCCAACAATGTCTTGGCCGGTTGCGGGGACGCTTATGATAGAACCGACAGAATCCGAAGATCTACAAGAATTGGACCGTTTTTGCGATGCTCTAATTACCATCAGAAAGGAAATTAAAGATATCGAAGATGGTCTTATTGACAAAAGATTAAATCCATTAAAGGTAAAAATCATTTCTCGAATAAAAAAGTAAGTTAAGATTTCTTATTAGATTATTTTATCAATTAAATACTGATGTAAATTTTTAAGTTGGCTCCACATACGCAAGAAGAAGTTATCTCAGAAGAATGGAATCGTCCGTATACCAGGGAGCAAGCTGCTTTTCCAGCGGTATGTTTAGTTTTTCTGCTTCGGAATTTTGGTATATTTTTATTTATGTATTTAAATGTTTTGTGTTTCCAGCCATTCGTTAAAGGAGAGACCAAAATCTGGCCGACGGTTGGTCGTATTGATGATATGTATGGTGACAAACATCTTGTTTGCACGTGCCCACCTGTGATCGATGACTTTTAACTTTTAAGGAATGTTGACTATGATAGATAGGTGTTTATAGAGATTTCAATACACATTATCTAAAAGAAGAACATGGGATTTTTAATAATAAAATATACATTTATAGCGATCGCATCGTATTTTTATTTAATTAGAGTTATTGTATTTTGTATTATAAATGAAATGTAATAAATAAAGCAATCGTCATTTTGCCGTGTCGAGTTTTAAAATCATTATTACGTTTATTTTATCTTTAACAGTTTAAGTACATAATAAACAATATTGTACCGTCTATATATAATATAGTCTACATCTAAATTTATTGATTTACAATTCCATATTGTATGGATATTTTCACAATTCTTCACTTAAATTGGTTTCAAGGCAACATGTTCACATTTATTTAATAATTTTAGTTGAATTATGAAAAATATTATACTATATTCTAACAAATCAATAATCCTTCACTTTACCAGTGCTGTGATTTATTTGAATTTTATGTTTGACATCATGTTTGGTTTTAATAGTACATTTATGATTTCAATACTGTTAGCAAATATCACGTCATTTAACTTGACGTAAATAAAATGTGTTTCGTTCGAAGAAGCGAACTTTGCAAAAAACTTAGTGATAAAAATATTTTGAAAGTTATTAAACGATCGAATAAAAAAAAGACTAAGGAAGTTTGAAGAATTTGAGGGTGCTTGTAAGAGGTTATTAATAAAACAGCTCAAAAACTTAAGTCTCATTGTTTTGGTGGAGAACTAATGACATCTTTTGGATACATTCCAAGTTTCACTCCAATTTCTTTAGGCATACGCATGACTGGACGTGCAGGGAATGGGTGGTAAGAACCTGTTGACGGACTCTGAGGGTATGAAAGAGAAGATAGTGTGTCTGTTTCTATAAGGGAAGTTATTGCGCTACACGTATCGTCAGAGTCTGCTTTGGTTTTATCTACCCGCTCGCACTGTTCTCTTGGCATAGATGAGGTATCCTTTGGGAATATTTTTGGTGAGATTGGAGTAGAAACTTGATCAAGTGAAGTAATTTGACACAAAGTGTCACTCGAGTTACTTTTTGCCCCACCAGAATCGTCGTCTAAGGAAGGTTCATAAGTGAAACTAATAGAAGAAGTCACAACATGAGCAAAATCACTAACTTGGCTGTTTTCAGTCTTAGATATTTTTTCACAGATTTTTGGTCCTTCGTTGACCGTTTCACTACATATATCACTAGCCCTAGAAATAACAAAGTCATTATATTTTTTGGACAGTGGATAACTATATTCATCCGAACCAAATTTACAGTCATAGGAAGTATCTCTCGTTTCCGTTGATGGCAACGTCACCGAAGTTTTCGATTCACGCGAAAAAGATCGCTTCATCCAGACTGGAGTTGTGGAAGAATTTATTTCTTTTTTATAGTCACTCTGACTGGATAATTCGTTTCCTTTCTGACCAGGATTATTTATGGAGTTAATTTCTGACTTTTCTATGATTTTATTTAATTCACATTTACCTAAAAAAGCTTTATTTTCCCATCCATAACAATCTGTTTTATTACCTAAGCATTCACTACTCGGACTTTTTGTTGTTTTAAAGTCTTCTGTTTTTGCTAATGCTACGTTTCGAGATTCTAAAGAAAATGGATCATCAATGGATATCGGTCTTATTCTCATAAAGTCGTTATCGTTATGATCATTTTTTGAATACCTTTTCCGGTATCCAATCAATGAGTCTGAGGTAGATTCTTTTAGTAGAGTAGTTTTTTCTGGTATTTTATAACATTGCAAACTTGTGAGTTTATCTGATTTTTCTTCGCTTACATTAGGACTGAGGCTTTGATTAAAATATGGAGTTTCAGAAATATTTTGTTTTGTTAATATTCTACTTAAAATTTTAGAATTTTCTTGAATAATTTGTAAAGCTCTTTCACTATTTTTCCTACCGATTGTTGAAAGATATTCTTTTGGAGAATTAGAACTTTGATCGTATTTTGTTTGATCAGTCAACTCAAGCACTTGTACTTTAGGTATGATTTCTACTAGGTCGCAAGATTTATTTTGAAAACTATGACTTTGAGGTAACGAAGAAGCTCTTTCGGTTTCCTCTTTAAATTTTCTATCATTTAGGTTACTTTGTAATGTTAAGGAATCAGGTTTTTTAGGTTGCCGTGAAAGTCTTCTTGTAGCTCGTCTGTTCGGTATTTCTGTGCTGTTTGGGTCAGTGATTCGAGCACCGAAAAACTCTGGACTGTGTTCAAAATATTTGTCAATCTTTAATGGTATGGGTGGCTCATCTTCACTCACTATGATACTTTCAGCACCGGGGCTTTTTGGAGGACTGTCTACATCCGATATATTCTTATCAGATAAATCTATATCAGGTACGAAGTTAGGATACATAGTAAAAGAATCAATTATGTCCGGGGGTCTTATAGATGGTGAAGCTTCCGTATTTACTGGACGTATAAAGTTGGATGCAAAATCGTAGTCAAATGGTGACTTATTGTAATTATAAGGGGACAAGTCAATAGGACTTAGGTCAGTAAAATTGTTAGCAGTTTTGGGAATATTTGTAGGCGGCATTAAATCTGATGAATTCATGGAACAGTTTCTTTGTAAAATGTCACTTTTATCTGAAACTAGACTAGAAGATTGTGGTAAAACATTTCTTTTAAGAGAATCGTCACATTCATTGTCTATATTCAAGCTATCTTTTAGTTTAGTTTCAAACCCGCCAATGTAAGTACGAAGAGGTTTCCCTGCAGCAGAGTCAAGATATTCTGTTATAGATTTTATAGATTGTTCACTGCAATTGTAGAGTTTGTTGTTATCATTATTGAACCCAGATTCTTCTTTCAAAGGATTGCAGGGTGCAATTTTTGTTTCCTTCAAAACCATCGGGTACCCTTTATGCAAATGGGTGCCCTTTATCCCGGAAGATTCTTTTCTTTTTTCTTTACCGTCATCTGAAATATCCGGTTCAGAATCACTACCGCGTTCATTTTCATCACAAAGACTTGTATCGGTACTCGAAGTGTTTGAAGAATAAGTGGAAGTTTCACTAGAACTCCTTGATCTTATCGATGCTATCATTTGATTAGCTTCAATTTCAGACACAATTACCCCATCTCCAATTTCGTCTAAATCTATTGACGTTTTTCTCTTACGTTCAAATGATTTATCTTTTCTGATATCCTTCCACTTAACAGAATTCCTTCTGCTAAGTGATTTACGGCTCTTTTCTTCATTCCAACTGATTGTTTCATTCGAACGAGGTCGTGGTCCAACTTCTGGACTTTTTTCAACTATCTTTGACTGCCGTAAAGGTGGTATTGCTCCGGGCGGGGCTCCTAATCGTCGTCCTCGTGAACTAACAATGGCACTTTTTCCCAGTAGGAGATTATTAACTGTTAGTGAAGTCGGCGAAGTGGGCACTCCAACTGTAAAAAATATTTTACTTTTAATAATTTTCAAATTTTATTGTAATTGAGGATCGTATATTTATAAGGTATTCAGGAATTACCTGCCGCATGTCTGGCACACGCAGCAGCCAATATCACATGAGCTTGTCTTTGTCGCTCGCGCAAGCGAGCGTACTGGCGTTTCAAAGCACCTATATCTAAAGTCAGTCTATCTCCTGCACCTATGCGTTCTTCTTTTCTTGGCATCACCTTGAATAAAATTAATAATAACAAATTAACTAATGCGTTTCGGTTTGAAGGGTGGGGCAGCCGTTGTGACTATACTGAGACCTTAGAACTATATCTCAAGGTGTGTGGCGCATTTACGTTGTAGATGTTTATGGGCTCCAGTAACCACTTAACACCAGGTGGGCTGTGAGCTCGTCCACACATCTAAGCAATAAAAAAAAAAAAAAAAATAACGAATAATAACACCAAATACTACCGATGTAGTCATCGATAAAATTACTTATTTATTTTACCGTTGCTAGTGCCATTTTGTTTCCATCATCACTGGAATCACCTTCATCCTCTGAATAAAATAATCGTAATCCTCTTTTAGTCATTGATTGCATCTGCAATATAAAATTAGTTAAAATTCACAATAATTGAATATTTACTCTCAATCAAATGTCATATCTCAAGAATAATTTACAATTTTTAGGATTATTTTTTGTTTTGTAGTAAAAATATTAAATAGCTATATTCTTTTTTTGGAATAAGGTAATACTATTAAAATTATATAGCATGTGATCATACCGCAGATTGTATGGGTGGATAATATATGGGAGCTGTTGTCGGTGGTGCTGGCGGAGCAACTCTGTAACGATGTAGGCTTCGTAATCTGGGTAGTTCTGGTGCAGAGCCAAATGCCACAACTCTAGCGACAAGGGAGTCTCCAGCTTCCCAAACTGCACCGGCACCACCACCCATACAGCTGTAAAATTCGTCAGCTGAACGCGCAGACAAGATCCGGCTGAAATAATTTAAGTACTTTTCAATTAGATTTCCATTCGTAGCTAGCTGAATTCAGACTATTGCCTGAGAAACTTTAATTTCTAATAAAATTAAATAAAAATAACAATTTTGTTTTTCCTTTGATGTGTCCGCCGTCGGATAGATTCCATTTGTTTGTTTTAAGTTTATTTTATACAAAGGTTTAAGTCTTTTATTTATCGATTGACGCACTACGAAGTCTGCCGGGTCAGCTAGTTATACCTAAATAAAATCCTGTCTTAAGATTTTTACAATCGACCGATGTTGCGCTTTGATCACTATAAAGTTTATTTAACATTTGAAATGAACAATTTACTTACTCTTGTAGCATGTCCCAAATAGCGAGTGCTGTTAACAGTAAAACTTCATTTCCATCGAGAAGTATTAAATCCCATATCCTAAGGAGTGACTCGCGAGGTAGCCATGTTGCATATAATGTTAAAAACCATTGCATAGTAAACACATCAGGCAGCGGAGGCTCTATGCCACCACCTGAAAAATAAAATATGAATAGTTTACAAAATACTTAGCTTAAGTAAACTCCTATCAGTTTGTGATAATTTTAACTGTCCAGGTCAGTCGTATAAATTTGTGTTTTTTTTTCTTTTTTCAAATAATGTAATAAGTTATTACAATTGTTTTACTTATTGCATTAAAGTGTGAACGAGCTTACAGCCTACCCGATATCAAGTGACTACTGGAGCGCTATAAGGAGAGCGGACGATGATTTATATGGGCTTCCGTAACTCCTTATTTTATCCGGGTCAAAAGATTGGCCACGCACGTTGTAAAGAAATATTTAAAGAACAAATCAAATGTGGTATTTCCAATCGTCGTCGTAAAAAAATTATTTACCATCCGATATTCTCTGTAGATGATCCATGTGATGTGCCAGTCGCGGTAAACGTAGCCGTAGTAAATCTCTGAACGCTGCCATATCTGCTGAAAGTCCTCGAAGGTCATCTGCGAAATATCCTTCGGGTAGAACCGCTTCCACTAAGTATATCATTACCTAAAATTTAATATAATTACTAAAAGTACAATGCCAATATGCAATTAAACACGAGAACCATTTATTTATTACCTTTAGAGAATCCGATTCGGATTTATCCATAACTTCCAGAATGATCGCTGCTAACATATTAAAGCCTTGACAGTACCCAACCTCCTTATTCCACCTAAAATTTGAGCGTTGAAAATCAAAACACGAATTTAATTCAATCTCTTTTCAAACTCTTTACCATATTATTCCGTCACCGGATTATCTAATACAACATTATACAGAAGATTATCTAAATTATTGTTATTAAAAATTAAAGGTTCCACATTTTTAATGCGGCCTCAAAAACGGTATATATTTTTTATGTAATTTGTGTATTTTTTTACTGGTGGTAGGACCTCTTGTGAGTCTGTACGGGTAGGTCCCATCACCCTGCCTATTTCTGCCGTGAAACAGTCATGCGTTTCGGTTTGAAGGGTGGGGCAGCCGTTATAACTATACTTGAGACCTTAGAACTTATATCTCAAGGTGGTTGGGGCATCTACGTTGTAGATGTCTATGGGCTCCAGTAACCGCTTTAACACCAGGTGGGCTGTGAGCTCGTCCACCCATCTAAGCAATAAAAAAAAAATCGAATGTTTCCGTAGACCAATTGAGCACCAGTATAAAAATGTTTTTTTATACAATTTTATGTATCTGAATTTCTCAATGTAATATTGAATATGCCCGACTAACTTGAAAATTTACACACGTATAAGAACTGATGACATTACAATAATTTTAATACTTTGGTCTATAAGCCTGATCGGGATCGTCAGGCCAAAATATTGATATAATAATGAAATTATTTACTTTTTATTTCGGTTAGTTACTAAAGTTTTTATTTTAGTTTTTAAGCTATACTTTTTTTGTTTACTATAAAATTCTTACCTCGCGTATGCTAACAAAACTCTCCGAAGCATAGCTTGATTTTCTCTTCCTTCGGCACCACAAAATAAAGAGCATCCCGTTCGATGTAGGTCCTTAAATTTTAGTTTAAGAAATATAATACACTCTAAGATTAGTAATAATTAAGTGATAACGTTGCTCCTTTCACAAAGGTACTGAATTTATATTATTATAATAAAAAAATTAAGCTGTGCGAGCGGTCGAGTTATGTGTTTTTTAATATTCGCCGGAAGAAGACTTTTAAAGAAAGATTAGTTCGAAAACTTGCTCGTAAAATAGAAAATTCACAAAACGATTCTATCCCTAGTAATTAGGACACGAAAACGTCTCAAATTTGGTCAGCTAGGCGTCTAAAGGCGCTGAAAGACTTCTTAAAGTTTTTTAGTCTCACTTTAAGTATTTGTGCCCCAAGTTCAGTGTCATCTGGTTGCGCAGTTCCTCGGAAGCAAGCTCGCTCTGCTACCAGCCAATCCACGCCGCGTGCGGTTAAATTTCTCTCGGCCAAGGTCAACCATAGCTGTAATAATTAAATAATAAGAATAACTCTGAAATGAGAGATACGGAATGATTTCCCATAGAGAGTTTTAAAAAAATCTAATTTCATTGATAAGATGTTGCATTAATGATGCATCAAAGTATAATATGAGCTTTATACAGTTTTAATGCTCTAACGAATTCCGATGGTTTTAGTAATCAAACTCGGGGAAAATAGTTAACCACTTAAATCGATAAGTTTCTACCTTAAATAATGTTACCACTTCGGTTTTAAGAGTTCCTTACACTAGATATTATACTAAAGTATTTTATAGAGAGTTTCACTGGTCGACTCGTATCCAGTAACTTGGGTTTCATTAGAATGTAATAATGAAACTACGTGTAAAGTTCATCGTGTCATTTACTTAAAGCTTGACAAGAATATACCTTCTTACGAAAATGTTGGGGGACTCCAGCAGGCAGACGGGCCACAAGTCTCATAGCATGGAGCCATTCCGCATATCCGCCTTCTCCGGGTCCGTCGCCGCTTCCCCCAGGCGTTACGCTAAAGCGCGCACCGCTCTCTCCCGCTATATTGTTGTTCTTTTAATTATTTATGAACTACAACGAATAGGGGGACGCACGAGCAAGTCACATTATCAATTTTGGGGCATTCTAATGATTTTTAAAGTCAGAAAGTTTTTTTTTTTATTATAATAATAACCGTTTTGTTCAAGATACATATTTTCTTACTATTAAACCATTTAAAACACATTTGCTTAAACGTGGACATTAAGACTACGATAGAATTAATGATAAATAAAAACAAAAAGGTAACGACTTTCTCAATGAAGGAATAAGTACATTAAGAATATGTAAACGTATAATAATATAAATCAAATATCCATTATCCGTAAATGTGCGTAAGATGCGATTGGAGCTTCCTGCCTGAAGGGTAGGGAAATCCTTATTACAATTCAATTGAAACTGCATCCCAAGTCTTGATGCGGGCGGTGGCATTAATGTTGTGGGTTCCGATAACTTATACCAGACGGGAGGTTAACCCAATGACAGTCGTTTAAAAAAATCATAGCGCTTGCGAGGCTTCCGAATTAGTGTATAGACTGTTATGAAACATACCTGTAGTGGTTTTTCCTGAACTCGTCAAGTTCCTGAGTGAGTTTAGAAGTGCACTCATCTGTCTTGAAGTAACGGAACATTGGACAAGGAACGCATTCTTTTACAATAACACTGATCACTGAGTTAACAATGTTGACAGTACATGACTTAGGACTACATGCGTTATGCACTGCCTCTGCACATTTTCAAAACAAAAGATACGTCTGTTTCTTTAAATATAGCCAGTGCAATCTCTACGGAATCATGGATTAAATGTAACATTTCTTAAGGTAGCGTAGTCTGACAGCTGATGCGATGTTTACTGGGGAAATTATGAAATGAAACAACGATCCCTGCGTCCCTCTACCATGCGATACAAACGAACTGAGACTGCGTTAATGCTAGTGAGTAAGGAAAGCATGAATGTCGTTGGTCGCAGTCGCTACAGGGTTCCGTGGTAGATATCTCCGAGCATGCGCATCTGTGCAGTAAGCGAATTTATGTGCGAGCTACGTATCGATTTAACTCGACTGTGTACGTCAGTGTCGGCAGTGGATATTCAGGCAACGGCGCTGGATTTCGTTTAACTTAAACATTATGGGAATAAATCTATTTTAAGCTTCCATGAATGAATCGACTCCTCGCGGCTATCGGGAATTATAAAGAGTTGTTTCAATGCGAACGTGACGTTCAACGGGTCGTAAAGGTGCCGAGAAATAGAACTGTTATGGAAGACTGTAATAGTAAAACAGTTGATTTATATCAACTTTGAGAACAATAAAATTTGCAAATGCGTTTATATTTTATGTTTTTTATTTTTTTCCTCAGTTTTTATTCTTAGAAACGAAATTGTTTTGTGGCAGTATTAAGCAGACTGCTGATGCTCACAATAGGACCAATATTAAAAAAATATATAAAACTAAAACAAGAATATTTCAACCACATTTTATATTTAATTATTATATTCAAAATAATTAGCAGCGTTCATATCTGTTCAATATATTGTCACCACGAGATCTTAAAATCGACTGAACATCGAACCTGGACCTCGAGGTCTGGTAGCAGTCAGGACTACTAATTACTAGACCAACTACTAATTACTATATATACAACAACAACAAATTAATACATATGATTTTTTTATTGCCATTGTAGGCAGACGAGCATAAGGTCCAACTCAATGTAAGTGATTACCGTCGCTCATGGACTTGAGCAATGCCAAGGGCAGAGCCAAGCCGCTGCCTACCGAAAAGGCACTGCTTACCGAGAACACATATTTATTCGTGAACACATATGTACATACATATATTTGTTCTCTATGTGGTCCTGTACATCATATATCCGATTTTAATGAAACTCTGCACAGTTGATTTTGGCTCTCTAAGAAAGGTTTATGTAATAGTACTACGAGCGCGCGATACATATAATATTTGATACAAATATTTAAATAATATGCATGTTTGGCCGTTAAGCAAACCTAAAACCAGTAGTCTGATTTGTTATTCATTTTGACGTACTTTTTTTTGAATTCATACTTTTAGTATATTATGCATGAATTGTGTAAAACTTTTTTGTATTGATTTGCTTACGTCTTATCTATGTTTTGTTTCATTGTATTAGATAAGTAAATGATCTCACGCCCTGCCTGGGATTAAATCGCTACCGGAGCTTCGAGACTTAAGATTGAAATATCAACTAAAAGAGTATGAATGGTCACGCATAACTATGTCGGGAATAGGACGGTGGTGTGGGTCTCAATCGCCCTATCATCAATATCAGGTATACGTATGATTTTACGTATATTGGTGTATAATTGAACATGCTAGAGTTACATACAGTGTAAATATCTTACTTATATGCCGTAATAATATAGTAAGGGCTGCGCAAAATCTCTTCTGTTTGCGACGTAATCTATCGCGGGTTTTCACACATCTTGCTAATTTATCTCCAAAATACTGAAATCTCATTTGACATTCTGCTGTTTGCTCTCTCAGCTCTTCAATCTCTGTGAATAGGATATAATTTTTATGAGGTTCATGTAAGAATATTGATCACGTCATCGTCTCGACTTAGCACTCTATATTTACATAAATATGATCTAAGCTCAAAAGCTACATAAATATTTATGAATACTTAATCTAATTCACTTTGCTTATGAAATTTCTATTACAAAAAAATTGAAAGAATCTAACCATATGAAAGCTTTAAATTTTATACACCAATTCTCTCAACATTAATACATTGTTACGTCATGTTAACTAACGAACCGTGTAATAAAATAATTTATTTTACATAATTTCATAAATTGACCCAAACAATAAGTTTATAGAAATATTTAATAAATAACACGCATTATAATACACTATAAATCAATGTCCAAATTAAGGATGGTGACGGTCTCAAATCGTCGTTCAAGATTGTTTGCAACAAAGAAATAGGTCGGAATATCCGGCGAAACTATGGCAATTGAGTCGCCTAGTTATTGTCTTATTATAGACAGCATGTCGGGAAGAGGTCGGGATGAATTCGTTGTATCAATTGATAACGATTTTCGTAATATAGATACATAGGTCAGCAGAGGTTATTGAGTTCACGACCATAAAAAAATGTTATATTTCCCTCTGTACATTTAATCGACTGTTGCTTGGGAAATGCTTTAAGAACCTATTTGAAAGCTCTTCTATTCTTCCTTCAGACGACATTTATAAATAATCCTGAGCTATACGTAGTGACTTGATTGTGTCACTGGCATTGCCAATACTGGTAGTAGGACCACTTGTGAGTCCGCGCGGATAGGTTGGTACCTGCCTATTTCTGCCGTGAAGCAGTAATGCGTTTCGGTTTGAAGGGTGGGGCAGCCGTTGTAACTATACTGAGACTTTAGAAATTGTATCTCAAGGTGGGTGGCGCGTCTACGTTGTAGATGTCTATGGGCTCCAGTAACCACTTAACACCATGTGGGCTGTGAGCTCGTCCACCCATCTAGCAATAAAAAAAAAGTACATGAGCGATGTAAATTTCTTTGATGGTGGACTAGTTAGATGACTACGAGTAGCCTTTGGTTGAAACGAAACACATACTACGGCTTAATCCCGCTTCGTCAACTTCTGAGCCTTGATACAAATGAAATCTAATTAACAAAATTTGACGTGTAATGAGATATCTGATATTAATGTAAACGTAAGGACTCGTATAAGATTTCGAAATGGATGGATTTTGGAAGCCAATAAAAATCAAGTACATGCTCTCCCTAAAAATGATTTTTAGGCTATGTTCAAATAAAAATTCATTTACCTAAGCACTCCAAGTAATTCCTTTCAATTGCTTCGGTTTCTACATAATTGGATTGCAAAGATGTCAAGGACGCCGCCGAAGTAGACCTAACAGTACATTAGTAAAATTTGTTAAGACAATAAACGTTTTCACAAAAGTAGAATTAATGACAGTGCTTTAAAATATTCATAAATTATATTATCAAGATTTAAATTAATTCAGACCAGATTAGATTGAAGTCTCGTTGAATTTAAAATATTCACGCAAAATATGTACATAACATAATGTACATATCATATTTAGGTCTGCTTTTTAAACTAAAGGCAACTTTTTACATGCATTAAGATGCATTAGCCACAAGGCATTATAAGCTTAAAATGTCTACTTCTTTTGTCTTATGGACGTTTGACTTGTATTTAGGTTTAAAACACGGCGGAAAATCAATTTATACGTATCTAAAGGAATAACAATTCTTTTTTCAACACACTGAACTTATTTTTACTGCTACCGATGTACTATTTTTTTCGCATAGATGGATGAACTAGCTCGATTATACCTGGTGTTAAATATTTAGGGAAGTCCATAGACGTAATAACGCGAAGGTAGCGAAACCCACCTAGAGACATGAGGTCTAACTCTCAATGTAAAATGACGTTTGTCCCGCCTTTCAAATTAGAAGGCAATACTGCTTCGTGGCAGAAATAAGCTGGACGATAGGTCCACCTACCAAGTACTAGGCTATTATAATTTTTGCAAGTTTGCTTTATAAAACACAATGGTATTCTTTCATCATGGAAATGATTCGTGAACATGTCTCAAGTACGTATTTCATTAGAAAAATTGGTATCTGTCGGCGGGTTGAACACTGATATAATCACATAGTTCAACATAAGTACATCAGAGGCATCGAATACTTCAACGATGAGTTCGTAAGCAAGCTACTTTGTAACTGATTTGAATTTGAAGCTTTAATATTGTCATTATTTATAAATAGTTTCATTTGAATTACAAATCATCATAGCGAAGCAATCATACCCGCGGCTGCAGTCTACAGTACTGTGGCAGCTCCAGTCTCGTTGATCAGAGTAAAGTTTTTCAAGTAATTCTTCCACGAGTTCCTTTACATCTCGTTTCTGCACAACAATGTCCACATCGTAAAACCGATGGTTTTGGTGTAAAGTATGAAAGAAATCGTTAAATGCTTTAAATTTACTTATGATATCCAAAGGTTATTTAAAGTTTTATTTACTAAAATCAGCCACTAATAATGCAAAAAAAAAACAATTAAAATTTTAGTATTTAAATATTTTAATGATAAAAACTTAATGCTATCAAACGTATCATATTATATATAGTCTATACTATACTATAGTATCTTTATTTGTTTAAATCTAAATACTTTTAGCATGGGAGAGGTTCGTCTCTGGAACAACAGTTGTTTGGTTGTTAAGTATTTTTAACAAAACATTTAATGCTTTTATTTGAGCTTTGGCCGTATTATGATATTTTATAAACTATATTTTTTTATTGGTGTTAGATGCAACCTACCTGAGAGCAATTGATTGCTGGTGGGGGTGGTATAATGGATCGTTTTCTACTTTTGGATTTCGGTACACGAATTTTCTTACTTTTCTTCTCTCGTATCGGCTCTTCTGGGAGTAATTTGCTAAAATCGAACTCAAATCGTACCACTTTTAAATTTATCGGTTGATTCACACTTATTGTTTCCATTTTAAAATTATTATTTACAATGCTAAGATTCAGTGACCTCTGATTCAATGAATTATAACTGACAAGTAATCAAAATGAATCGAGCACTTTATTGATACTTCTTGTTCAAAGACTATTAGACGGGATACATTATTTTCGGAGTGTGCGGTATTTAGTTTATTTGAACAATGGTTATGGGTGAGCTCGATGCGGCAGGAGGTGACTTGCGATAGTCTCCCACTCGTTCACTGTTGGCAGTTCCGATAGCGATGATAACGACTAATACATTCATTTGTATTTCATGCCCAATGAAGTAAGGATGTATTGATATTGGTATTTATTTAGTAAAATACCATACCGTCGAGTTATTTACTATATACTTTGTTGAAATAATAAAACAATGACTATAGCAGTGATTTAAGTGATATTTGAGGTTGCAGAGTCCTTCATAGTGGTAGTCTGTCCTATATGTCCTAATATTATACTATTAATATTCAGAAAATGCAACTGGTATGCAGCCTCGGTTAGACAAGCTAAAGTGGTTACTTTTTTTAAATGTTTTATTTGTATTTATGGCCAGACGAGCATACCTGATGGTAATTGGTTACCGTGGCTTATGGAATTCAGTAATGCCAGGAGCACAGCCAAGTCGCAGCCTACCACTGAGTACTCCGCAAGCTTCGTTTGCAGAAGGGCATGTCTTAACGGGAAACACCGTGGAGGAGAGTTAATTCCAGATTCGGATGGCATGTCGCAGAAAAGATATCTGGAAATGCACTCTTGATGAGCGCAGCGTTTTTTAATTTATTTATTTTTTATTGCTTACATGGGTGCTCGTCCACCCATGTAAGCAAGTGAAGACGGAAAAAAGCGCTATTTTTTTATTTTATTTTTATAGCTTAGATGGGTGGACGAGCTCACAGCCCACCTGATGTTAAGTGGTTACTGGAGCCCATAGACATCCACAACGTAAATGCGCCACCCACCTTGAGATATAAGTTGTAAGGTCTCAAGTATAGTTCCAGGTGGTATGTATGAACTCGGCTAATGGCGTTAATTGTAATGATAAACAATTCCTTAGAGCATTTCCCATGTAATTTAATACCCCCACCATCCACCGGTAATAGTAGTACATCTTCTTTTAAAATCTAACTTCCTTCCTTTAAAATCTAACTAGCTTCCTTATTCTGATCCAGTATGGATAAAGGGTGCTCTGTGAGCTGCTACGACTTTACACCACCGTAACGAATCAATTTGCAGCAAACCTTGTTCAACGACTAACCCTTGGTCGCAATCCGTCTTAAGACACAAGATCTTAACCTGGTCGTGTGTCATGTTCACCATCGACCATATTTCCGCTCCATTCTCAAATTAAATTTATTTATTATGCAAAAAAGTCACAAACATGTTATATTATTTTTTTACGACAGATATGTTAAGCTAGGTGGTATTGTTTAGGTAGGTATGGTTTAAAAAAAATATTTATTGCGTACGTAATAAGGTTATTTTAATATGAACTACAGAACTTACTACTGTAGATTTCACCTTACTTTGTATACCATTCTGGAAATTGCCACAAGTAGCATATTTGCCTACAAATGTGCTTGTACTTCTAACTTAGGTTCATAGTGTATTTACAGTTCATCTGCACATCAATGCCGAAAAAAATTCAAAGTGTGCAAACCCTTAGTATTTGAACACTTTGTTTGCCGTAAAGATACTAGTTTTACGAAACTCAACCCATATTACTTAAGCACCTTGTTTGCGGTAAATATACTAGTTTTACAAAGCCCACTACCGATAGCGAAATATTGGCAAAATGAAACATCATACTGAAAATTGATTCAAAACCTTTTTTGTTCAGTTTTACGGGCATTGAAAACGGTCAATATCTGTACTAACCAACATTCTTAGACCTTAGCAATGCTTTCTTAGCAATACTATCGAATTTAGTATCCTACTCTCCATATTTTTCTCTAGATAGCTAAGTGGAGACTTATTCGTGCTCGATGCTCGAAGATTATAGTTGATAATACAAAGTGAATATTTTCTATTTTGAAGATAATTGATTGAGAAGTGATTCAGAAGAAGATGATGGTTATTATTGACAAGCCAATATATGTTTTTTTCTCTTTATCTCACTTCATCTTACTACCTCTATCTACCGAAATTTTAACTTAACGCCTAAAACTCTATTTAAATACGATACGGCTGTTAATTCAATAAGTCTTAAAATTACAACTGTCAGTTATTACATGCAGATTTAAGATTATTAATAAATTTAGCTGAAATTAATTTCTGAATATTAATGGCATAACTTTTTTACACTGCGATTTGAGCATAACGATTGACTCTGGGTCGATACATAACATCAATCAGCCATAACTGGTTCACTGCCGAAGGCTTTTATGTGTAGATTTCGAAACTTTATCCTGTTATCCCCAACTACAAAAGTTGCCTAGTCCAAAATCTCTAGGCTTATAATACACGGAATAGTTAAATAAACTTGAGAGGCTATATGAAAATCTGATATTTTTTTTTTTTTCAAGTTTTACTCAAAGTTGTCTCATGCACAAACCGTACAAAAATTTGTACAAAAATAATGAGTAAATTTTTTGAACATAAACTAAATTTCCAAAAAGCATTGGTTTCCTAAAAATCTGAAATTAATTTTAGCAACGAAACTAGTGACATAACCAAGTCTACAGAAGCTTAGACCGTATAGATTTTCGTTTAGGGTTTAAAAAAATATCTTTCAGTTATTGTTTTTGGTCTCTTTAATCATTTACAAGCGAAAAGTAGGTCGTAGGTGTGTTTCACTGTTTGTTATCGATATTATCTACGACTCATTTCAGTTTCCAAGGAAACAAACAAAGTCAAATCTTTTTAGATAGAGCCAAGAACATATTTTCTACAACCTTTTAGTTTTACATTAGGCACATTACAAGAATTAACATTTTTATTTAATTTTTGGCTCTTCTTCTGTTCATTTATTGGAAGTTTGGTGAAATATTTGTTGTCTCACATTGTTAGCGGTACGTTCAACTAAAATGAGTGGAAATCAGGAAATAAATAATACAGTCAACGGAGCACAAGAAATGAAACCGGGATTTTGTTCGGCGACCTGTGTGAACCGCTCAAAATTACAAGAAGAAATTAAAAAACCCGATCTTAAAACATCAGACCTGTTTATCACGTGTAATCTGCCGAAGAGATTCGAGCATCCACGTAAGTTTTTAATATATATATATTTAAGAAACGCGAATCGTATACAAAGTGAGATAATTAAATAAAATAACAATAACTTCAAAGGATATATAAGGATATATATAAAGGATAAGGACAGGTGGAAGGAATAACATTGTAACTCAGTTTTAGTTAAATATGAGTTACAATGTTATTCCTTCCATGTGTCGATATAATAGTAGCTTTATTGAATTATGTTGACTTTAAGCGTAAAACCTCTAAAAATAATGATAATTCCAATTAAGGGCTTCAAAAGAGCGAGTCAATTTCGTTACGAATAAGATCAAGGGTGTGTCACTGACCGGTAGCGGTTTAGCGGACAGGCAGCGGCTTGGCTCTGCCCCTGGCATTGCTGAAGTCCATGGGCGACGGTAACCACTCACCATCAGGTGGGCCGTATGCTCGTCTGCCTACAAGGGCAATAAAAAAAACCTAGTCTTTCTGAATGAAAAGTATGGCTTATTACGTTTTTAATATCCTATTTTAAATTTACTAAATTCAGTTATCTAATTTAATAAAAGTTTTAAACAAAATTCAGCGTTTGAAGAACATTCAAAGGTCACCTCAAACACATTAAATTATTGGAACAAAGACTTTATCGTCAGATTCTCTTTGTACTACTTAAAGTTGAAAACAAGTTGAAAAGGACTTATTTAATTATATTTATTTGGCTTTGAGCAAACGAATGGCTATATTTATATCTTTAAATAGAACAAAAGACCTTACTTAATTTTGTAACATCCAATAAAATATAAAAACTATAGCATTTTCTTCAGTTTACAATACGTTACAGTTTTCGTGGTCACATATCGTGGTCACGTGGACCACGGAAACTGTATTCGAAACATCGGAATTAATTTAATGACAGTAAAAGACGCTGTAAAAGTAGTTTTTATTATGAAAACAATGTCATTGATCTTGGCACCAGAACATGCGGGCGCGAAAAATCGATAACACAAAATACACCGAGGTACGAAAAAACCGAAAAAGAACTTTGTTTAATTACCTGAAACATTTACCTGAATATCTAAGTTGAAAGAAAGTCCTTAAATAAAAATCTATTTTCCGAAGGCTGTTACGGCTTTAATAATTAATAAGCGTAAATCTATACTAATATTAAAAAGCGGAAGAGTTTGTTTGTTTGGTTGAACGCGCTAATCTCAGGAGCTACCAGTGGTCCGATTTGAAAAATTCTTTCCATTTATTGAGGAAAGCTATAGGCTATATATAATATGGCGCTAAGATCAATACGAACGGAGCACTAATAAAGAATCTTTTGTATATAGCACTAATAAAGCATTCAAAATCGTTTTTTTTCCTTTTGAGAGATTCCGCTGCGTGCCTTGCGGAAACGGTAAAGTTTTGCTAAAATAATGTATGACAGAATTGTTCCGTTTTAAAAGTTCTAAAAAATTGTCCGCGACAGCATCTATCTGTCTATATTTTAAGGTTGGCTCACTTTTTTTTTTTTTTTTTTCGAGTAGAGGGCCGAACCTCCTACGAGGTCCCCGGGCAAAAGGGGCGCGCGGGGTATGTGAGACTCAACGATCTGCATGGTGTTGAGAGCAGACCGCGGGCCGGGTTCAGGGGCCGGGACGTACGGGCGTATTCCCGCCTCCGGCCCCCGGCTCGACGGCGACGGATCGGTGCGGAAAGGGAAGAGCTCTCCCTCTCTCGCTCCCCCGCCTCCTTCTGCGAGATGGTGGACTCGCAGAAGTCGAGCATCGCCTTCCAGGACGCGTCGCTGCCGAGCATCGTAGCCACGACGCGCGGCAGCGAGAGGTCCTCTCCTATGACCGCGACGAGGGCGGCGCGTTGCTCGTCGAATCCAGAGCAACGCGCCAGTGTGTGTTCCGCTGTGTCATCCTCGTCGCCGTCGGTTCCCTTCCGGCTATCTTAAAAAAGGTTGGCTCACTATTATAACCTTTTTTATGCTAATCAAATTTATTCTAAAATGAAACATTATTTGTGAAGGTGTTTTTATAAAAATGATATTAATCCTTATCCAAATAAATACGTTATTCATTACAAGTATTTAATTTAAAAGAAACTCTTTACATCTTTTGATGTCACTGAGTATCTTATAGATATCGCAGTTTTAAAATAACATCGCAGCAAAATAATGATCAAGCGCGTAATAATGATGTACAAGGCGCCGGCCGGCCGGTGCACTGCGGCACAGAATAAGAAGAATAATAAGAAACACCCAAATCACTTCAAGATAGGCTTTGAAAATTGTAGATTTTTCTCGATTTCTCCAGAATCCCATCATCAGACCCTGATCCTGATGATTACAGGACCACTCGGGAAGTCTACCCTATCGAACAAAAAAAAAGAATGATCAGAATCGGTTCAAACATTCTCGAGAAATCAGTGAACATACATAGATAAAAAAAGGTGGTCGAATTGATAGCCTCCTCTTTTGAAGTCGGTTAAAAAGCGTGATTTTGGTACCTTAAATAGCTCTTTAGCATTCTATTATTCAAAAATAGTTTCACCTTCTACGTAAATGAAGTCGCGGGTAAAATTTAGCGTTATCCCAAAGTAACTATTCCATGCGGACGAAGATGCGGGCAAAAGTTTGTTTCTTTATAATATATTATTATTCCCTTAAATATATTTTCATCACTTTCACTGATAGAATTTAATGATTTTAGTACAATTTTTAAACTTGATCGTGACGCAGATTCCGCTAAATTATGTTTCTATTTTAGACTGGTTCAATGGTTATGGCTGTCAAGTGAGTAAGGAGCATCCGTTCTACAGAACTTCGGCAAGCGAATACGGATGGTATCCACCAGGTATTGTTCGAATAGTGACAATTTTAATCGATATAAATTGATGTTTACAAAAATGTGGTATGCAATTTTCGTAAGCACCACAGCTGGTTAACACAATCCACCTTGTCTCAATGTCATAGTCTCAATCGTAATGTATGAAGACTGTCCACCCTTCAAACTGGAACACATCGCTTGTTCGTAACAAACAAAGACAGGATAACGATGCCCAGCCGTTCTCACTCGATGAGCTCTCGCTCACAATCTGCTCTCTCCCAAATTTAATAAATTTGCGGGTTTGATTTTTATTACACGACTTTATTCCATACATCGTGGAGTTTGTTTTTCGAAAGCACGTATAGTCCAGATTTACTTAGGAAAATTGGCCCGTCACAGGATTTGAATCCCGGCATTATCATATAACTCGATATCAATACACCGGGCGAACCGCAAACAATAGGTAAGAACCTGTTGTTTTAAAATAAATAATGATATTGGACTAATTAACAATATCTAATGATGAGCAATGAATTGAGGGTTAAGAAATGAACATACTGATAATAAATGTGAATGGCGTTATTTAATTTCTTTTTTTAATTGTCGTTTAATTTTTACAATTATTTTAGGTTGGCATTCCGTTCCGACGGTGTATTTCCCGAAGAACCAACAGTTTTCGAACCATTTGGCTCAATCCGGAATGTATCGTAATTATTCCTTGAATACTGTACTCGATCAGTTTTCATTGAAATAACGTTTTCTTTTAAATCAGTAAATAATTCGCGCGTGTGGCACTTTAAAGCATTCTGTTAAATATTATTTCTTTAACGTTATCTTTAGATTTAAGTTCATTTATAGTAAATAGTAGACGAAGGTTTGAAATGTTTGAATTTGCTTTCGGGGAAGAGATTCATACAACTGAAACGTAAAATTTATTGGAAAAAAATTTGACTACGATCTTCGTTGCCTTCAGAAGATTTCAAATCATAGTATTATGTTTACACATTTACATTTAAGAAACTTTAGTTTGTTTTATCATAGGAGAACTTTTATTATATATACTCAGAGAATGTAATTAATTTATATACAATTTATTTTAATTGAGCACTATTAAGGTAGTTTATTTTGTTTTAGTTTTTAATTGAGTAGAGATAGAACAAAAATTAATGGAATATTGCCCTTTAATTAAGATTAATTAATGTTAAGTTACTGTTTTTATTGTGAATAAAGCGTAAAATTTATGGTAGCTCAATCAATTTTGTTTTACTGAAACTATTTAGATAATAAATTATGGGAAAAATATTTTTTATGATTGAAGGATTACTGGTGGCCCGGAGGCCTTTCAAGTTTCCAGTTTCAGGTAGGCGAGCAAAGGCTCAGCCAGGAGGGTTGGGATTTGCTAACAGATGCCCGAGCGCCTCCGAAGGAGACCTAACAGCTCAAGATCAGCTTTTTTTGTTCTCCTATCTATTCTGATAGCCTTGAGAGGCTACTTCAGCTTCGCCTTGACGTGTTAGCTCACGGGGCTCACGGGGCTTAAACCTAATTAACTTGCTAACACTGGCCCTAGAAAGAGCAGTGCAGAATCTAGCACCAGATCGGAAACGCGACCCACTGAGAAGATCCGGCGATAACTCATTGTGTCTATGGATTAATTTACTCGACGAACCCTTCGTCGCAAGCGACCGGCTCGGTGAATACGGTGACCGGTGCTTGAGGTACTTAAAACCACCGTTAATGGATCAGGAGGATCCGTAATGACGTGATTAGGGCGACGTCGACTGTTTAGTATTCGGTCTACAGGATCGGGTATGTAATTCCCGGCGACCACAATAGGATGGTTTTCGTGTCGTGTCGCCTTCTCAAAGTGGCGCAATAATGCCGACTGTAAATACTTACTGATTGAGTCAAGCTCCAGATCATAATGGAGATTCACGTTTCTCAGGAACCATGGTGCTCCGACGACTATTCTGCAAAAACGGGATTGAATGACTTGAAGGGGTTTCAAGTTAGTGCGGGCCGCGTCAGCGAACACTACACTTGCATAGGTCATAACGGGGCGTATGCAAGTTTTGTAGAGTGTTACCTTATTACGAATCGAAAATTTACTTCGCTTACGAATCATGGGATAGGTGCGTCCTAATATAAAGGCGGCACGGTCGCGTACCGTTTTAATGTGGGCTCGGAGTCCACAATAGCGACTTCTGCCTACACTAGCCGTGTCATCGACGAAGAGGAGCTTCTTCGCGAATTAATCTACTACCGGATAGGAATCGCGACCCACTGAGAAGATCCGGCGAGAAACTCAGTGGGCTAATGCATGGGTTAGGTTGCATGTCGAACTCTTTGTCGAGTTCCACGAGTACGGTTACCGGAGTCTCTAAGCCTGCTCCTAGTGTTAGAGCTGAAGGCGTCTAATGCAAAGGTTATTGAATGTGATGGATCCGTAAGGACGTGACTGGCTCGTGTGTGATCAGGATTCAGGGAGTAGTCAGCGGCGGCAACGATAAGGCGATTATCATGACGCATAGCCTTATCGAAGTACCGTTCCGACGCTGACTTCATGTATTTCCGAATTGATTCGAGGCCCAGGTCGTCGTGTAGGTCAACGTTCTTCGGACAACGTTCTTCCACGGAGCTGCGACGGCTAGCCTTCAAAAGCAGGATTGTAGGGATTGGAGGGTGTCTATGTGTGTGCGGGCCGCGTGAGGGTACACCACACTCGCGTAAGTCATGACGGGCCTTATGCAAGTTTAATATTATTTACGATTGCAAAAGCATTATCAATATTGTTTATGTGATTATATTCTAATAAAATGGTTTTAATTGAAATTCACCTTCCATTTATATTGATCTGAGATTATATTTTATCTTTTTAATTGCAAATGGCTGATAACGATTGAGAGATATGATGAAAAGCTACGGCTGTAATTTTTATAGTTGACTAGCTGACCTGGCAGACTTCGTAGTGCCTCAATCGATAAACAAAAGACCTAAAATTTTGTATAAAATAAACTTAAAACAAACAAAAGGAATCCGACCGACGGGGGACACATCAAAGGAAAAAGAAAATTGTTATTTTTATTTAATTCATTTTCATTTTCATATTTATTTACCTTTTAAACCTTCTCTGGACTTCCACAAATCATTCAAGACCAGAATTAACCAAATCGGTCCAGCCGTTCTTGAGTTTTAGCGAGACTAACTAACAGAATTCATTTTTATATATATAGATATAATATAGATGTGTGTGAGAGAGAAAGAGTATTATTTATTATACATAAAAAAAAACAATGCGATACATTAAAAACGAAAAAAATACAATTGACGGTCTTATCGATAAGAGCGATCTCTTGCAGACAACCTTCAGGTGGGCAAGAATAATTTGGAAAAGAACTACGCACGGTGTACCAATCCAGTGAAATATATATGTATACACAAATACACAATGTGATATGATAATAACTTTGCTTCTTTACATTTATATAAGAATAAGCAATTTAAAAGCATATAAAACATACTTAATACACCTTTGAAACATAAATATACAATTGAATTGTGTTTTTTAATATATATTTTTAAGTAGGTCGTTTAAAATCTATTACTTTTGAAATCAATTTTTTTGTTAGTTTTAAGTGTATGAGTTAATATAGAGAAGATGAAAATCTACCGTTCTCGCGTATTTACGAGTTTCATTTTTACTAAATATTTCAGGTATACATTCGGTGTCTTCTGTATTTTTTCCCGCTGGTCAGAGGTTCACAAACCGTCTTGCTGCCGCCGGCATGTACCGCAACTACAGCCTCAACACCGGCATGGATCCCGCTTCGTATCCTTGAGAAAAGTCTTCAAATTAAAACGCTATCCAATATTCAAATCGATTCGATCAATAATCTGTGTACCGTTTTCTATAATTATATTTTGTTTTTATATAGGAGATTATTAATTAAATAAAACAATGTTCGTTCGGTATTGATTTACCAAAATGTTTATTAACTATTCGTACAATACAGATAGATTAACATGCATTCAAATTCCATTAACATATTCGATCCGGATAACATGCGGGTGCCACAACGGACAATCGTTTTACCGAAAATAAATTTATGATTCGTACCGCCGAAGCGTTTACGAGACTCTTGATATTTCCCCCGTCAATAAAGTTTATGAAGGTTGAAAATCTCACATCACGAATTCTGTTGTGGGTCGTGGCACGCCATGCTTATAAATTACCTCTAGAAGATTTAAGCCGATATAAGAGTCCAAGGGGAGTTCACGTTCCCTTTGTTTGGCTCACGAGCCGTCGCGTCGTGTACCATGGATTTACGTACGTGAACCTACCTGCCTTGGATTTTTTTATCGCAATACATCCTTCAAAGTTGACCTCCGGGACGAAATCGAGTATTCATATATTGTATAACTTGTTACCAACAACAACAATAGCGTTTATATTTTATTCGAATGTATAAATATTTAACAATCAACAAACTACGAACCGTCTAAGGTATTCAACATAAGTTTAGGGTTTGAATAAATTATATGTGTTAGATATTACTTGTCGCTGTAAGCGTATATATATTTATGTATATAAATTCAACTAAAATTTGCTACGAATCGAAGAGCATTTCAATTTATTACTTCAATATATCGCGTATTATAGATATATTTTATATATATACTTAATAACAAATGCCTACATTCGTGGCTAACAACGCTACATGAGTTTTGTGACGTAAACTAACTACAAGTGCAACACTATAAAAATAAGTCTTAGTTTATTAATACATACGAATAATATGTATTGCGTCAATGTGTCAATAATATGTACGCCAGGTGTAGGGGGTTGGGTTGAACATGTAAAATTGTATAACCATTATTTCTATAATTTAAATTAACTAATTCTTTAATGTAACGACAAAACTAATGAGATCAATGTTTCCTTCGGTCACAGTGTCAACAGGCTATGTATTAATTATATTATTTATATTATCTTATATTTTTATTAATTATATTATTTTCGTTGTAAAATCTAATATATATTAAGTTGATTAATAAATATTGTATAATAATCAGTTTAAATATAATTAGGATTATTAGATTGTTATTTAGATGTTAAGATAAAACGAGTAAACTACAAGAATAAGTGAATGATCGATTATCGTAGTTTCCATAAATATGAGATATAGATTAGATAGATATATGTTGGTATTTATATAACAATACCGATATAAGTAAATGTCAGTTATTGAACCATATTATTTTAAATTTGTAAACTTCATACGATTTCGTAAGCACAATACACCAACATTTATTCAGCATTCATGAATAATACAGCAAATTAATTATAAAATTAGTTATTTTTTTTCTATGAGGTACTTTAAAATTTATAGGAAATTATAATTAAAACGATTTACTATAAGTAATAAAAGCAGAGCGTTGTCACGCTGCATGACAATTGTTTTTGTAGTGATGTAAGTTGTATATTAAGCATAAATAGGCAGTAACAAGATTCTTAATCTAGGAGCTACAACTATTAAGTTATTAGATATAGTATTATTATTTAAAATGTTGATCAATTCTTGCGTTTAACAATATTGTCTTCGATGGCATTGCTCGCCCGTTCCTACTCCTCATCCGTTTTTTCTTTTCAAAAAGAAACGTCAATATTTAACTAATTACATATTAAATTTAAAAGAGACGTAGAAAAACAATGTAAATAAAAATCATGTAATTATTTCCAGTACTTTAGTTACCATATTTGCAGATTGTGTCTATCGGGACAAGAAAGAGCTTAGTTTTCTTTTGAATCTAATATTGATTGAAATAATAGGGGTTCTAACTCGCCGGGTTCCTTCGCAAAATCTACATTCCTTTCAACATTTTAAGTAAATTCAAGTTCACGATTAGCATCATCTACAGTAAGAGTAGCGTTAGTGAAGGAGGAAGCCAGAAATAGTCTTAATTAGACAAATAGCTACTACGTACGCTGCTACTAGCGACGTAACGTTTGTACCAAACGGGCTCGATCACAATGCAGCTTAGTTGATTCATATTTTTTAAAATATTAATTATTAATATTAAACTATATGTAAAAAAATCTTAACGTACATTAGAACTATTTTAAAAACTGTGTGACGTGAGCATGCCAACTGGATGTCGGGCATACCACTTCCATGAATTTAGAAGGACAGCCTTCAAATGTTTGCATTCAAGTTAACAGTGAAGTCAGATATTACGATCGTCAGAGTCTTCATTTAGTGTCATGTCTCTCTTTCAAATAAATATTTGCGTAATCAAAAAAAAAAAAACGTTAATAACGTATATTGTCGAAACGGTCAAATCCTCTTTTCGCATTAAAAGTGTACTATTTCCAAAAATATTCGAAATTGAGCTAATATGCGGAATCATTTGGTATCACCAGTATTTTTTTCATAAATACTGTCAAAACAGCGTAGTTTAATTTTAGTTTTTTTTTTTAGTTTACCTATGTTTTGACTACTACTATTAACAAAATGAATACATAATTTTATCTTACTTTAAAAAAACAGATAATGTAACTGTTAAAAAATAAAAAATCAATGTTGCAAAGATGATTAATATTAAAAATATCATATGTTAAAAGTTTAAAACACTAATCTGTAAAATTAATAAGTTTTAAGATTATACAGTTTTAATGCGAGAAGACGAAATGAGATTAAGTGACACGTTACATGTCACCGAAGATTCCAGCGAATGTTTTCCGTAAGTTCTTCATGGTGTCTTCGGCGTCTTCAGTGAGCGCGGCGCTAAGCGAGCCCTGGCGTGCGAACCCACCGCGGCCGGACGTCGGAGCCGGCGCCGCCGGACCCACAGACCCGGCTCCAGTCGTGCCGCCCGCCGGACCTGAGTTCGGAGCCGCCGATGCAGATGACACCGTCGACGATTGAGATGCTGAAACAAAAACGAAAATCTTATTCTTTGTTCACGGTGATTAACACAATGTGGGAATGCTTAAACGACGAAAGGAAAGATCTTCCACCAAGCGGGTGATATGCTCGGTAGACCCACGGTCCCAATGTTGTACCTAAGCTGAGAGCCTTGAGAGGCTATTTCAGCGTAACCTTAACTAGTAGGTGAGCTCACAGGGCTCAAACCTGACGATGTTGCTAACACGGACCCTAGCAAGAGCCGTGCTTCGCAGAATCTACCACCGGATCGGCGACCCACTGAGAAGATCCGGCGAGAAACTCAGTGGGCTGAGTCTGAGGGTTAATTTACTCGTCGAGCCCTTCGTCCCAAGCGACGGGTTTGACGAGAACGATGACCGGTCCGAATCTTGTTGTTCGGAACTTGTATATTATATGCAAGCTTGTCTTGAAAATGTCGTAGGCGAGATTCAGGCATCTGTCAAATATCTTGCGTTGTATGATGGCTACCCGCCACAATACCAAAGCCATTGTCGCCCAAGGATTCTTATTCAGTACACGTGTAAATAGTTTTTTTTTTTTTTTGCTTAACTGGATGGATGAACTCACGGCCCACCTGTTGTTAAGTGGTTACTGGAACCCATAGACATCTACAATGTAAATGCCACCACCCACCTCGGGAACTAATGTTTCAGTTTTTAAAGTACAACGGCTGCTTCACCCTTCGAACCGAAACGCATTACTGCTCTACGGCAGAAATAGGCAGGGCGGTGGTACCTACCCGTGCGGACTCATAAGAGGTCCTCCCACCAGTAAACGCGATTACCATAATTATGCCAATTCCCTTCAATTGTGTTAAAATACCGCCACCAGCCAGATCACGATCACGTGTCCTTTACAATACTTGTCAATGTGATAATAGCCATAAGCTTTGATCTGAATCGCAATATACACCAATATTAAATGACACCTAAGTTCTACTCGCGAATGGGCTCATATCACAGAATGGTTGATTGTAGTCTACAGTAAGAGTTAAGGTTATTAATATTAAACTAAGTTGGTAAAGGTTATTGATAAGGTTTGTTGTAACTGTATCACAGGATGCTTAATAAGCTATAAGATAAGCTATAATCAAAGGCTAGCATGGATTTCAAATGAAACGACTAAAATATCCTAATATTTGAAAGTCAAATACACGTTATAGTCAAATATAACTGGATATGCACGTTCGTAGCAATAGACGTAAAATATATACCTAAACAGCGTTTTTTTTCTGCGCTAAGCTGCACTCGATTAGTGTTAGGAAAACAGGAAGTGCCATATTGATTGCGACTCGTTTGTTGTAGGAATTATTATACATATTAAAATAAATATATAATAATACTAGCGAATCTAGCGAGAATAATGCCGAAAGTACTTTTGATTATTATTTAGGTCTAATATTTGTATCCCTACACTTATATAAGAACCCATTGTACGAACTTTTTGACAAGATATAAATTATGAAAAAATGCCGATCTGTGCGTTTATTTAATTTTAACTATTGTGCTTCTCACTTTTAAATTGACGGACTTCCACAGAAACGTTTATCCTTAATTTTGCGCTTGAGTGAAATGTTCAAAAATCTATTATTAGTTAATGCCTAATAGGCATCAACTGCGAAAATTTCAAGTTTGGAGGTTCGGACTCTGCGTTGATGCATTAGTCAGTAACAGGTAGGTACAAGTAATTGTATACGTATAGATAATAACCCTATTGCATCAAAAAATATTGTGAAAGGCCATGATTTATATAGGTATTTGTTCTTAAAATTTGATATATATTTATTATTGTTTAAATTTTGATAAAGTTCATAGAGATAAGATAAATCGTACGTTATAGAGCGCGTACACAGATTTGTACTAGTTACGTACCTTGAGAGTCACGTCGGGTGAGCGGCGGCGGCGGTGGCTGAGTGGGTTCGGCTGGAATTGGTGGCAGCGGGCGGTCAATGCTGGTGGCCGAGGAGAGAGGCGCTGGAGGCGGAGCTGTTGGTGGACCGGTCCCGGGTAGGGCTCCGCCGCGTTCCTCAGGAGATCCTGCTGCCGAAACACCTGATACCGATGACCTAGATGTCGTCTTTGTTAGACCTGGACGACACACCGCCTGGAACATGCAAGATTGTGCTATTTATATATATATTTGTTATATTTATGACTAGATCAGACGAGTCGCGACGATTTCATCTTCTTTCCTATCCTATCTGGGCCTATTCCAGCTACGCTTGGACAGATAGGTAAGTTCACGGGTTCAGCCTGAAAGAGTTTGCGAATACTCGGAATTGCGACCCACTATAAAGATCCGGCGAAAAACTCAGTGAGTGTGTCTATGGGTTAGGTTGCACGTTGGACTTTTGGTGAACTCCCACGGTGAAAACACAAAATTACCGAGAATGGATCCGGAGGATGCGGCAAGACATGTTTTGGATGACTGCGGCTTTACGTTGTTCCGTCGCGTGGGTCGGATATGTAGTTGGAGACGACCACAATAAGAGGGATATCGTGACGCACCGCTTTTTCGAAGGGGCCTTCTGACACTGTTCGATCTCAACAAAATTCACACTTCATAATATCTTGTAAGAGATGCGAAGCCCACAAAATGTGTGTCTGTGTAGCTATTGATGGTAGGACGTATTGTAAGGTGTGCTGGATAGCACCATCATGTCTATTCCTGCCACGAAGCATCCTATGTAATGGTTTGAAAACGTGGTGGTTCCGTCATGCAATGATATTAACTAAACGAAAAATACCTTATTTATATTAATATCTCCCTAACGCTCTAATATTTATATCGGTGATGCGTACCTATACAAATTGGTATGGTGTTACCTTGTTTTATTGAAATATATTTATATTTTTCCAACAAACCTGCATGCGCTGCAGAACTAGTTCAGCGAGATTACGACGATCTTCCTCTTGAGAGTCTCCCATGAACGAAGTAGCAGAGTCGTTAAGTTCGATGATATGTTCGCGACCGTCCTTACCCACGACCAGTTCCAAAGCGCAAACCTCAAGTCCTCCGAATATTTCGCTCACCTTTAAAAATACATTTTATATAACGCTTTCATTTTGGATTGCGCCATCCGTGACACATTCGACGGATTCGAACAATAAAAGTAGTATATAAAACATCAAAACTTTACCTCGTCAATCCACATTTTATATCTGTCATTCATACCGATGGCCTCGAGCATAGCAGATCCCTGGTTCGTTTTCCAGTTACCCGAAATAGATTTGCGCCTGCAAGTAATACAATATTATTGTTACAAACAGTTTCGTCATTCAATGATTCGCAATTCATGTGTTTGCATTCGTCCGAAGCGCCTGCTTCTTGTTGTTTACAATCACAAGTTTTAATGCAGGCCACTTTGATCTTTTCTGCAGGCGTCAGCCTAGTTCGAATAAAAACTAAAATTAATACGTACATGAATGCTTTATAGTTGGTGCCGATCTTTTGAATGTGAATGTCGTATTTAGCGTCGATGTACGGTTCCACAGTGCAATAAGTTCCCAGCATTGCTACAACACCAGCAATGTCCTATAAAAATATAAAATCAGACAAGCTTAAATTTTTTAATTAATTTATATTTAAATTTTTTTATTGGCTTTGTAGGCAGACTATCGTGCGGACCACCTGATTGTGAGTGGCTAGCGTCACTCGTGGACTTCAGAAATACCACGGGCAAGCCGGTCCCTACCATAGAATCACTCATTAGACACCATATAAATCGACTTTGTATAAAAACAATATTTTTGGGATCAACCACAGCACTACCAAAAGCATGGTGCGCTGCTGCCCTACGCCATGTCTGTTTATTATACGAGTATATACTAGTCGATCTCGTTTACTATCGGTAAATCTATGACACTCATTAGACAAACCTAAACATGTGCTACCCGTTGTGTTCATGGTATAATGATAAAATAAAAGCTTGAAGTACACCTCCACCAACGTCCCTTAAGTACAGCTGTTCGAAGTTTTAAAGGTACAGTTCGCTAAGTAAATGAAGATGCACGGGTTTGATAAAATTTCGCGAATTCAGTTAATTTTGTAAATAAAATCCCCGTATCACTCAAAAAGTTGTAACAGACACCGTTACTGTGGTAGACCGTGGTGCAGAACCGTAATTTGTCACCGTTGACGCCGTAGACACGTCCTTAAGGATCCATTAGCTCCAATAACTATTGCCTTAGACGCCTTCAGCTCTAACACTAGGAGCAGACTTACGGACCCCGGTGACCCTACTCGTCGAACTGGGCAAATAGTTCGACGTGCAATCTAACCCATGCATCAGCCCGCTGAGTTTCTCGCCGGATCTTCTAAGCGGGTCTCGATTCCGATTCGGTAGTAGATTCATTCGCGAAGCAGTTGCTCTTGAGTTGTTAGGTTACCTTTGGAGGCACTCGGGGAGCTGTTAGCAAATTCCACCCAAATCATAAAAAGACCAAAAAAAAACGACATTTTTTTACGATACTGCGCCACGATCCTGTAACCAGACTTTAACGAATAGAAATTACCGCACCCTAAACTAGTTGATTATCTCGTCAATATTTATAACTATAGACACGAGCAGGTTTACCTGGAAATCGGCCAGGGAGTCCACTTTCACCTTAGCGACGCCGCTATGTGCGTGCCCTATCTTGATCACCACGGGGAACTTGGGCGCTGTGACCTGTAACAATGGGCTCGGTTATGTCATCAGAGATTATGAAGCACACATGATATATTGTCGGATTTTAAATCTTTTTTGTGTGGGAAATAGTTTGGAACGCGACGTGCGTTTGCATAATGTCGGGTCTGACCCCAATTGTTGTATGTTCCCGACAACACATTTCTGTTGGGAACATGATATTGTCATAATTAATTTATGTAAGTAACCACAGGCTTATTTACTATTTCTTCTAATTTAAATTTTCATTACCATTGTAAAAATAGCTTTAATTAGTACATACTGCAAAAAATGTTTTTTCCACATTCCTAAACATAAATTTATCGTTTCAAAAATAACACATATTGAAAGGAAATTTGAAATTATCGTAATTTGTTCAGAGAATGAATGCGTGTTTATTATTTCGTTATCTGACGTAAATGCAAATTGCGTGCGAAGCGGTGGGTTATGACTGTGAATAAAACAATATAGGTTGTAAAAGAAAACTTTAGTGTATTTATAATATCACATTTAAAAATGTGTTTTAATGCTTTCAACTGGGGCCACTGAGGTAACGTCTTTCGGTTTGTTGCAAAACTTTTCTCTATTATTACGTTTTATAGTTTATTTTTCCTCAAAGGTAACTTCGCTTTACCTCTGGCATTGTCGATGTCCATAAGCGAATGACCACGAACCGCCACTTGAATGTCTGTTCGGTTAAGTAACAAACTATTTAAGTGGACGTTTTTGAATTTAAAGGAATATTTACGGATATGGTCTCACGTAAAGTTTTTCCGGAAGACATGGGATTGCAGCCGTGGCTACCCTAAGCTATTATTAATACGTACGTATGTACTACCTTAATATCCGATCTCAGGAAATTATCACTCACGATATAAGTATACCTTGTTCCTAACTCAAGCCTGGCATTTGTTGGCTTGTAAAATTATAGTACATAAAAGTAGTATATATATAGGTATAATAGTTACATAAAGGGAAGTCATAGAGAAACATAATCCAAAGAAAAGTGCTCCGTAAAGGTCACGACTCTCAGCACTGAGGAACACGACGCAGGAGGAAAATTAGAGTAAATGGCCACAAAGAATATAATAAAGAACATTTTAAAACCGTTTTACACCAAAAAGATAAATGATAAATTTAAGTTATAAAAAGTATGGTATTCATAATTAGCGGTTGTACCTAGTGAGGATTCAAAGTTGTAACAATGTTTACTAACGTGTATACTGTATTAGTTATTTTAATGACTTTAGTTGTTTTATTGCCGTGATATGAATCTTAATGATTTCAATGGCAAGAAATTTCGATTACCACATGATTTTCGGATTACCAATATTTTTATGTTGATTAATATCAATGTATTTTTTTATTATTTACATCATATTACGTATTTTTTGTATGATATATTTAATTAAGTTTTGTTTGTTTCGTTGTAGATTTGTGAGTCGACTTTTATTACTAACTGCTAAGTGAAGCACTGTGACCACCGCTGGATATGTGTGAAAAAATACAGTAATTTGTTGTGTGCGTTATTCTACTATGTATGACAAAGTTAGCGGCCGATTTTATAAAAATTTTTGCTCAATCGGATCAACAACAGAAGGCACATGAGACGCACGCACATGTTTATACAGTTCTTATTTTTAGTGCTTAAACTGAATCTGTATTTCAAAACCTTGTCGGTTTTCAACTGTAATTGATGTGCTTTCAAACATAAAAATAACCATGATTGACAGTGCACTCTTGTCTGAACGAATTAGATTCCAAGTGATGTGGTTTATATAATATTATTGCGAATATCTGCGTTACGTTTCGCATAGGTCTTCGATGTAACGTTAGTCAAGTGACGTCATTACATTGGTTTCATATACACCAGTGGTGGAGGCGCTCTGTGGGCGGTGCGACGTCAAGTGTTATATTCCTCTGCACTTGAGGCATGCTTCCTTCTCCGTATCGCGTGACGCATGTCATCTTCAGTGTAGACATAACATTGTATGTTTTGTTCAAATTGCTATTTATGGTAAGGCGCTGCGTATGACTCGAAAGCATATTTTAAATTGCTCTGGGGTGACTTCATTTTTTGACGGCGAGACGCGTGTTCGTTTGCTTACGTCATATATGGACATCCCTATGTTCGACGATCGTGAATTTAAATGATAATCGACTAATAAGTGATCATTTGATTAGCGCCGTTCGAATCTCGGTGTAAATTGAATAGGTAGGCATCCATGACCATTTATGTTATCTTTTGATTGATCAACTTGATAGCTTTATCGTGGTATTCAATTCAAATATCGCTATGGTTGTTACAAAAGTTCTTAATGGTCATAAAGAGACGGGAAACAATATCGCACGAGTCTCGATGGAGTATTTATTGTTCACAAAGGACAAGACAATTGTCATTTATCACAGTAATTACCGCCTTTGAAGTTAGATGGTATCTCGCCGCCTATAGAATATTTTGAATGCCATGATAAATCATTCTAATGACTGATCAGATATGCTTGAATAAGTCATCAAAAGGTTTTTATTGAATCTTAAGGTTTATCTTAAGATATTCTTTAAGCACTAGAGTTTGTTGAGTAGAAAAATCTCTGCATTTGAGATTTACTGAAATAGGTAGTGTTGAAAAATGGAAAAGTTATTTTTTTGCAATAGTAAGCAAACGAGCTTACGACCTACCAGATGGTAGGTGGCTGTTCCTTTAAAAATCAATTTTATTATTCTACTTAGATAGTGATTATGTAAACAGTGTATTAATAAAGATTGAGATTCTAAATACACTGTATAGATATATATGTCATTTACACTGTATAGAACCTAACAATCGATTTTATTTTAATTATTACAAGATATATCCGCAATATAAAAATAGTTCAACGACAATAATTAAAAGTTGGGAATGATCACAACGTTTAAAGAGGCGATTGTGTTTTTTTAGAGGACACAATAATAATGTTATCGTCGCAATTTCCGTGGTTGTAACTGTTATTGACCTCAGTCAAGGTGAGAAACATTCATACGAACGAGATTACGCATGTGATAATGAGTATTTCGAATGCAGCTTACAATTTACATAGGCACGTTTAATAGACGTTATAATAAGGCAAATATCGAAATGGCGCCAGACATTTTCAAGTTTCAAGTGTTTTTTTTTATTAAGTAAGTACATTAAGCTTGTTGCCTACAGGATCTGTCGGCTTACGTGTATTTTGGTACCAATTATCTCATCCAATTTAAATAATGTTTTGAAATTATGTGTGATGTTTATTGTTGTTGTTTTTTTTTAAGACTGTCGTGCTTGTGGCCCCGCTTATGGGAAGTACTTACCGCCGCCTTTAAACCTTATTACTGATAACGGTATAACTTATAAACGTATTTACAGTAATGTTTCTGGCAAAACCTTATATTACTACTTCATATATTTACAAGTTACTCCTAACCCTGAAATACTCTTTTAGTAAGTAATACCTACTTATCTAAGCCTTTGTTTAAAGATAAATTGTTTTAAAACAATTCGTGGTTGAATTGATGCAAAATTTGAAAAAATAAACCCAACGCATTACTTAGAAGTCGTTTTAGAAGACTAAAAAAATTTACCATTACCAAGACCATATGCGAGTTTATCTTCGAAGACAGTAAATAAGCTAAGAGTGACGAAAGGCAAATTCAGTCTCGGGTAATAGAAGAAAGAGGTAATAGATATCCTATAGGTAGTAAGGTCTTAATAGGTAAGAGATGTCCAGTAGAAAAGATATCAATCCCTCTCAATCTCCAAGTCGTAAAAGCAATTTAATGATTTTAAATCATACTTTGTATCATGTGAGTTTTTAGTGACGCATAGAAAGCATATTTTTAAATTAATCGCAGGACTAATACATAGACCACAAGTAATCAGCTGATAGATGCAGACAAATGTCTTTCACTCAATGCAGACTAAGATGATAGCTTACACTTCCTGACTATATATATATGTCTACTATTTCTAACACAAAAATGATGCATTGTAGCAAAATCTATCATGGAAGTTTTTGTCAGAGTTTCTCGCCAGATCTTGTCAGTGGGTCGCGTTTCCGATCGCGTGGATTCTGCGAAGCACGGTGGTTCGTGCTAGCAATAACGTCAGCCTTGAGCTCCGTGAGCTCACCTACTCGCCTGGTGACGCTGATATGGTCTCTCAAGACCATCAGCTTAGCAATCATAGAATAAAACTTGAATAGCTCATATATCTTGATACTGACAACTAAGAAGAGTAGATTTTCTATCGAGCGGTCTTTGCTCAGTTTTTTTTCCTATCTAAGATGAGATTCTTGAGGGGCTATTTCAGCGTAACCTTCACTAGTAGGTGAGCTCACGGGCTCGAACCTGACGACGTTGCTAACACGAACCCTAGCAACAGCCGTGCTTCGCAGAATCTACCACCGGATCGGAATGCGACCCACTGAGAAGGTCCAGCGAGAAACTCAGTGGGCTGTGTCTGTGGGTTAATTTGCTCGTCGAGCCCTTCGTCGCAAGTGGGTTCGGTGAGAACGATGACCGGTGAGTACACCAATCACATTTGTTGCCTTAGAGGACTTTAGAAATCTTCTCATGACGTCAGCAAATGAAAGCGAATGACAGTTCTTAGGACGGAGGTTCAAAGTTAATCTTGTAAATGTCGATAGTGAGCTTTAGGTTTTTGTCGGATTTCTTTTTTGATAACTGTCGCTGTACGCATTGTTGTTCAAGAATAATGCAGCTTTATCGATAAACAAAACAGATGAGATAGATTGATATTAATGGTGACTAAAAATCTGGGTGGCATACCTGTAGTTTTTCATTAATATTTGGATAAATTATTAAATTTATTGAGACCCTCTAACCTGTTATTCCACTAGTGATCTTCGGATCTATGTCGTTATTTAGAGGGAAGGGAAAAAGTTACGGGCTTAAGACAAAGATATTCCGCGAAACGATAATTTAGTTCAGTAAGCTAATAAGAATAGAGTCCTGACGTTGCAAAGGAAGCGTTGCAACAGCTACGTCTCGACCTATATTGATAACAACTCTTGTACAAGCATTGTACGCGGCATCTTATACTGGGGACTTTGATAAAACTATTTCAATTATATTCACGAGCGTCGAAAAAAATGAATTTTTTTCATAGAAATCTTAGAATCAAGCTTCGTAACTTAGACTTCCAAACTTCCAGACTTCACGTGACAGAGGTACTACAAATATCAAAGATACCGCAATCCAAGGATTAAGTTCGTCAAAGTTGTAACTTAAATTGCCATAAACCATGTATTAATTTATTTATTTATTTATTATATATAGCATTGGATTATAAACCGGTTTTATTGTTATTTTCTGGTTAGCAGTTATTTCTGATGATAATGAGCTAGGTGGCTGTCAGTTATAAATAATTTAGAAACAAATATTTGGCCCACTTTTACCAGTAAAAAGTCAATAATGAAACAAAAAAAATTGTCTTTAAAATGGATCTACATTAGTCTTGAGAAGTCAGTTACTTTAGTACAGTAATCAGTGGATAAACACAAGTTAATTTTATTCTATGAAGCTATGTATAATGTGTTGAATTATTTGAAATAAAGTAAAAACTTGGCCTACCTACTGTAAATAGTATCGGAGAGCCTATGGTTGGCATTCTATTAGCAATCGATTTATAAAATAGTTAATTTCACGGTTTGACACGGGTACCTATCGATAGACAATACACAAAAACATTCTTAGATATGTATTTTTTCTTAGTATATTTACAAATAAAATATAGTAAAAATGAGCGCGTTTTACAGTAAGTAGCTCCTGATGATGTAATCCAAATAAAAAAGCAATTTCGACTTTAAGTGCATAATTTTTTTTTATAATTTATTAATATGTCTGAATTGCTTATGGTCACTTTAATGGTGCAGCACAAGCGGCGTCTAGAGTCCGCATTGATGGATAATCTACTTATACTTAATATTATAAAGAGGAAAGATTTGTTTGTTTGTTTGTATTGAATAGGCCCCAAAACTTCTGAACCGATTTGATAAATTCTTTCACTGTTTGGAAGCTACACTATTCCCGAGTGAGATAGGCTATAATCTTTTTTGAAAAAAATTAGAGATCCTTACTAAAACTCCAATAATGTAAGGTGTAAAAAAATTACCTAAAATATTCTTTACATCGCGTGCCCTGCGAAAACTGTTGATGGTAGAGTAAAATAATGTAGTACGAATTTGTGGAACACATTATTATTTACAAAGAGTGTCGCGACAGCATATGTCTAACTATTACAGTTATGCAGCAATAAGTGTTCTTTTATTAAAAAAAATAAAACAAGGTCATATTATATCGTTAAAATTTTTCTTAAAGATTCGAGCGGAGCTGGAGTTGGCCGCTAGTAAATAATAAAGCAAGTTGCTTAGTGCTTGAATACCGAGAATATCTCAATTCCGTTTTATACAATACCGTCATATTACAAGAAATGAAAAATACCGAGAAGTGAAAATCTATTGAAGAGCAATACAATAAGTTCTTATTTAGAAAAGGGATAAATAACATTTATGCTCCTTATTTTTCATTACAAGAATTATAAATGTTAACATTACATGTAAGCAAAAATAAGGTACTTCTAAGGTAAGGTATTCTTTGATAAATGCATAAGTTCAAACAAGATTTTGTCATGAACATGTTTGAGAGAAATTAAATCTTGATTAGATGCAACTCGGTCTCTGATGATAATAGAACACACATAACCTTATAAGAAACATACATTTCACACTTATAAGGGAACTAAGAAGGTATAAAAGTGAAGAGCTGAGATAAATTTAGCTGCATCTACATATGGTCTTTAATTGTTTAAGAGTGTTATTTGCGCCCTATTAAGAATAATGAATCTAGTTGTTTCTTGAAAAATGGTGTTTCATAAGCCAAATGTTTTGTGTAATTGTTTTTATTTATTATCACATGTAATAATTGTCAACCACGCTGATGTATTTCGGCTCGGGTATAAGCTTAACTTAAATTAAAGACATGTGAGAGCTCGCATATTTGAATGGAAAATCACGTCTTTCACTTTTATTTTAACTTTATTTTACATTACATAAAGATGAAGTCATCAATTGCATACTAATGACATAATAATACAGTTCAAGTTATATAAGTTTGATTCCATTATTTATTTTGTCATTAATATTATGAAAAAAAAAATTATGCTACGATTAAAATTTACAAATTGTCAAAAAGTCTAAACTATACCTACAACTATAAAAACTATACTATCTTTTTTTTTTTTGGTTCCAATGCAAACAATTTCCAAACATTTAAACAAGTCGAGTAACGATAGATAATTATCAAAGTAGATAAAGGAAAAAATTTATTATTTTCTAAAAAAATATGTATATTAACATAATTTTAACAAAAATTTTAGAAGTCGTCGTGGCCTAAAGGTTAGGCGTCCGTTGCATTCCGATGCAAGGGTGTTGGAATCCCGCAGGCGGGTACCAATTTTTCTAATGAAATACGTACTTGACAAATGTTCACGATGAAGGCATAACATCGTGTAATAAAAACCAAACTCGCAAAATTATAATTTGCGTAATTACTGGTGGTAGGACCTCTTGTGAGGTTATATTTGAAACGCCTATTTTTGAAACAGTAATGCGTTTCGGCTTCAGTAACCACTTAACACCAGGTGGGCTGTGAGCTCGTCCAACCGTCTAAGCAATATAAAAAAAACTTCTATTGTTTACTATGTACTATTATTACTTTTATTAATCTAATTGTAATATTATAAAAATATTAACCTAAGTGTACTTTGATTTGTTTTACGTTGAAATTATATAACCTGCCGTGCTTTCTATGTTATTCAATCAGAATTAGAGCCTCAGTAATTCCATCAAACAAGTCACTGTGGAATTTTGCGATTTCAAATAATATTTCTTTTACACAACTCTCAGTTAAATAAATGTTTGCATATTCACCGAGGTGTGTTGAAAAGCCGTGTGTACCTACGAGTGTTTTGCAAGAACAAAAGGGCTCGACAAGTGAATCTTAATAATTTATACATCTCAGTCTTCGGCAGGTTCAGTTGAACCTAGCCCGTGCATCAGCCCGCTGAGTTTCTCGCCAGTTCTTCTCAGCGGGTCGCAATTACTATCCGGTAGTAGATTAATACGCGAAGCAGTTGCTCTTGAACTGTTAGGCCTCCTTTGGAGGCGCTCGGGCAGCTGTTAGCAAATCCCACCCTTTCTGGCTGAGCCTTTGCTCGCCCACCTGTCCTGGTGAAACTGGGAAGGCCTTTGGGCCACCAGTAATCCCTCATTCATAAAAAAGGTTAAGTTTCGAATGTTATGATCAATTTGACAACAATAGTGTAAAAATTCGATTTCAAATAAAAATATGTCAGTAAAACTCTGCTTACAATAATTTTACTTGCTGTTATTTAACAAACAAAAAAAAAACTAAACGCGTAAAAAGTTATTTTTAGTCCGTCTGTAAAAACATTTGATGCAGAAACGTTTGTCGAGAACTCATCAATTGTTATTGCGTTAATCTTGGATGAAGACACCAACGGTTCGACGTGATGATGTCACGGGAGAAACCGATCGTCGGTATTCGGTTTACCGCGTGCGGGATATTATCACGAGCCGTTCGTTGTACAGGCAGACCCACGTGCTGGTGGAGTTATTGATGGCAGTGGCAGTGGGCGCATAATAACTGGTTCGACCAACCGAACGAAACGCTCAGTTTCCGATTGTTCGCTACGGGGAACGCGTGTCTCCGAAAACATTGAGCCGGCGTTGCGCGAGAGCATATACGATTTATCGAACATAATAAATTTTCAAATAGACAATTTTCTTCAACGATTTTTCCAAACGAACAATATTAAATCTTGTGTATTCGTAGTAGTGCGTGTGCGTCTTTATAGAAGTCGAAACGACCCTCAACTGCTGAATCGTTGGCAATCTACGAGTTCAGGTGCAATGTTTATATTATTAACCTGTCCTTAAGTACGATAATTATATTTCGATGTATAAGAGAATGTAACCGGTAAAAAATACTCATGTTCGCTGCTGGGCAATTGTCGGCGTCATGTAAACATGTTACGATTGTGTAATCAAAACAGGATCCAATTTTGATGACTTACCGATTCAGTTGTAAACAGAAGGCAAACGATTTCCTTGTTTGTTGACATGGCTCGTTAGATCTACTTTGATAATGTAAATTTCGTGACACATTTCGTAGGCGTCGTAAAAAGCGTTGCATGTTGCATTATTTAGGTACCTACCAGTTTCTAATACAGGTCATACTCGTAAGTCGAAGCTGTTGCACAATTGAAAGTAATGTTTACTTTTAGGAATACGCGTCATATTCTGACACACATGCCTATGAATGCAACGCGTTATTTCTAATTACCTACATGACTGGAGGAATGCAATCGAGATTTGGCACAGTTTCACGCACTAAACGTCGTGAATCATAAAACGTTTTGAATATTGCATTTATATTGGGAAATTTCGGACAAAAAATCAGATTTACAGACATTTTAGAGAGAAAAAACACGATTCTAAATGAATTCTGAATAAATTAAAATTCCAGATACGGTCATAGCACTTCATTGATCAAAAAAACAATGCATATTTAATGAATGTGTTAAACGTATTTGTCCAAATGTAACTATGTAAATAAAACCGTGTGTAGCAAACGTGATACCATTTGTAAACATTGTTGGCCTTTGGTTTGCATTCTTGCGACGACGGTTACCGTAGGAGTAAATAAACGAATTGCGTAGTATGATTTTTAATAAACACCTTACTAGCTTTTTACTTTCAGCTTTGTCTAATTCGATTGTAACGTCAGGAATCGAATAGTTAAAAGATTACGACCCGCGCTTCGTGATTGTATGGCATTCGTAGCGATCGATCGAGATGTTTCTGGTAACTTGTCTGAAATATTTTCCCGATAACATTAATAATGGAAGCCCGTTAAAGAATAGCATAATCTTTTATTAGTTACGAAGGACAGTGATCCCTGTGGCCTATTTAATAATATTTAGGTTGTGACGAAATTTTGTCAAAAGTACATTACAGTAATTAAATGTATGTGAATTATTTTTATAATACTATTTTTCTCAACTTTTGTTTAAATGTAATTTCGTTTCTCTGGCTTCAAAAACGACTTTCATACATAGAAACCTTCAATCCCTAATTCACTACTAACTTATCAAAATCAAAAAAAAGCTTCCATATTCACTTCTAAAAATTATAGAGACAAGTATCTGTAATTTCGTATTTCTTACTATAAAAATGAAAGTTTTCCATACATCCCTTATTGTTCTTCTTTAGAAGAGAAATGTCCACGTACAAAGTACCTACTACATTTTAAAGTCCCGGCGTTTTAGACGTGTCGTTGATGAATCAATCAGTCAGCCAAGAGAATTAACCTTATCTCACACAGCTGTTAAATTTATTTAAATATCTTTAACAACCTAATCTTCTGTAGTCATTAAAAAAAGAAAAGTCAAATTTCGCTTCCACATTTCACACTAGCTTTATTGAACTCTACTATAGTTGCATATTTTAAAAATATAGTTAATTTTAAAAATAATAATTTGAAATCTTGCTTAATATTCACGTACCTAAGTTTAGCTAGTGATTAGCTGTTAAATCAAAGGTGAACTTAGAATATTCATTACAATCATTACCTTTATTTTAATTTGAAATTCAAGTTAATAAATATTTTGAATATGTTATAGAAAAAAAAAAAACTGTTTCTTTAGATATATTGACCAATTGTTACGAGGTCGGGGTGCGATATCAGAACGGTTCGGCAGTACTCGAAGGAAATGTGTCGTTAGCTGGCCACACTGGCAGGGCCCAGTCTTCTCTATTGATTAATTCAAATGATTTTATTGCATAATGGCCAGTGTCAGTGAATTGGTTGACTAGGCGCGACCAACGTTGTCGTTTTCTATGACTGTATTTCGTATATTTCGACGCAGTTACAATAATACTAAGTACATTTTTGATTTCTTTTATTCAATTTTTTTTTCAATTTCAATTTAAGGCAGCGGCTTGGCTCTGCCCCTGGCATTGCTGACGTCCATGAGCGACGGTGACCACTTACCATCAGGTGGGCCGTATGCTCGTGTGCCTACAAGAGCAATAAAAATAATAATTAAGAAGTACTTAAATTGAAGTAGAGTACACAAGCTCACAAGAAGTACAATGTGAATCAGTTAGAGATTTTATTTCCCATATAATAAATGTAAGATCATCAGACATCACAATAACTCATAATTCATATATTTTGCGTTAACAGCAAAACGAACACTACACCGCCCTGAACTTTGAACACCTTGCGTTTTAATTGTTATACATAATAAAATTATGACAGTGTGAATTCATATTGGTGCTGTACTTTAGTGCTATATTTATTCAAAATATATACTTATAATATATTCATAGATAATATTATATTTGAATTCGAATTTTTACATAAATTATTAGTATAATAATTAAAAAGAAAGTGAAGCCTTTTGATAAAAATAAAATCTTTCTTACCAACAATCGCTTGATCAAGAAATAGAAGTTATAATATACCAGCTGGCCTCTGTACTCAACTCTGATCTCTGGTATTGACCTTTCTCTTGGAATTTATCACAAACCCTTAGTTAGCGGTTAATGTCAGTAACAATAAACCTAACAGTGAATTATGAAGACATATGTAATATTTCATTCAACTAAACATTAAATTATATTTTTGATTTATGTGTTAATTTAAAATTGTGAAGTACATATTATTATGTATGTGCAATAAGCCAGTTCTTTTTCAATAGCATACTTCAAATCACTTGTACGTAATAAATACCTAAACGAAAATTATCGCTGATTTCGAATTCAGTTTCTATTACATTAATTCGAACTAAACCAAGTTGCAGCTGCGCTTGTCATAAATATCAATTCCTCGGAACATAAACAGTAGTAACACACATGTAGCGAAATAGACGACGAGCGCTTGTACACACGTGTGCGGTGCGGGGTACTCGTACTTATTGCAATCTACTAGATGATGACCGAGCTTTACTCGGTATTTTTTTTATAACGCCATCTTGTTGTGCCTTTAAAGCAGTTGTTTGCTCTCAATTAAGAAAAATAGTATTATTATTCGCCAATAGATGTCGGTCGGGAAGAGTCATAAAGTTGATTATCGATAAAGTTGATTATTGAAAACGCGAAAAAAACAATATTTTCTGAAAATAAATCGTAGCTAGATCGATTTATCGCCCCCGAAATTCTCTGTATACTAAATTTTATGAAAATCGTTGGAGCCGTTTCCGAGACTATATATATTTATATGTATATATATTTATACAAGAATTGCTCGTTTAAAGGTATAAGATTATTAATTGTATCGTTGTATCGTGTAAGTAGAGAGTTCCGCGGCGCAATATCGAGACTTCATCTCGTTAACCCGATGTCGAAGAGCACTCGGGCCAAGTTCATACGCTGCTCGCTCGCTAGCAAGCCATTTTGATCGTGTCTATGAATGTTGCAAGCTACGAGAAAAGCACCGTTTTAATAAAATAAAATAAAACCATTAAGTGACCAAGATAACTGAAATAGATTTCACGAATCGAGTTAGAAGCCAATAAAACTGTTATCTTAATTCAAGCTTGCGGGCCCTGGTCTGTTATTGAGTTCATGATCATAAAGAAACCCATTGAATTGAAGTAAAATTAGGCGCCGTTGAAAATTTGTAGACTTATCTTAATATGTATTTTTTTTATTGCATGGGTGGATGGACGAGCTCATAGTCCACCTGGTGTTATATGGTTACCGGAGCCCATAGACATCCATAACATAAATGCCGCCACCCACCTTGAAACATGAGTTTTAAGGTCTCAGTATAGTACAACGGCTGCCCCACCCTTCAAACCGAAACACGTTACTGCTTCACGGCAGAAATAGGCAGGGTGGTGGTACCTATCCGTGCGGACTCACTAGAGGTCCTACCACCAGTCTCTATTTGGGGATAACGACTAAGAGCCGATCTTCCAGTGATCGGATGATGCAAGCTTATCTTGGAAATGTCGTTAGCGCGTATTCAGGTTTTAGCCAAATGTTTTCTACTCTCAGATATAGTTACCGCTACAAGCATGTTTCGAATGTGTTGTATATGTTGTTGTATATATATGTATATTGCAATAATAATGTGTTGAATAACCGAGCGCTCGTTGATCCCGGGTGTAGGTAGATTGAGCCACAGCAACCGCATAGCTCTAATTACATTCGCTCGAATGAAAACAATGTTTCCGCAGAAAGCAAGCAGGTGATGATAACAAAACGTTTTTGTTATCTATCAAAGCGATGTGCAAATATGGAAGCGACGCCGACTAATAGTAAATAAAAACAGAATTATTAGGACAAAAACGTTGAAGGCAAAATAATCTCAAAAGAAAACAAAGCTCTGAAACTGTTTTTTTTTATTGCTTACGTAGGTGGATGAGCTTACAGCCCACCTGGTGTTAAGTGGTTACTGGAGCCCATAGACATCTTACAACGTAAATGCGCCACCCACATTGAGATATAAGTTCTAAGGTCTCAAATATCGTTACAACGGCTGCCCCACCCTTCAAACCGAAACGCATTACAGCTTCACGGCAGAAATAGGCAGGGTAGTGGTACCTACCCGTGCGGACTCACAAGAGGTCCTACCACCAGTAATTACGCAAATTATAATTTTGTGGATTTGATTTTTATTACACGATGTTATTCCTTCACCGTGGAAGTCAATCGTGAACATTTGTTAAGTACCAAAGTATTTTATTAGAAAAATTGGTACCCGCCTGCGGGATTCGAACACCGTTGCTTCGCTCAATACAAATGCACCGGACGTCTTATCCTTTAGGCCACGACGACTTCATAGTTAACCATTGTTAACAGATTTAGGTGCTAACTATTAATTTCTGTTACTCTTCAGAAATATAACACAAAAATGAAGTTCGACGTTGGTGATGAGTAGAATGTCATTACTGCGAGAGTTTAGCGCGAACCAGTAATGTGTTCCGATTTGAAGGGTGGGGTAGCCGTCATATAAAACTAAGACTTTGTCTGACTAACTAACTCTGTCTCAAGGTGGGTGGCAGCATTTACGTTGTTGATGTTTATCGGCTCCGGTAACCACTTAATATCAAATGGACCGTGAGCTCGTGCATTGAAATGGATATAAAATACTAACTTTAATAAATTCAGTAAAAAATGACATATATAGAGCAATTGGCCTCGATTATTGCTGCATATTAAAAACGCGTATATTCTCCAAGTCCATATTTTGTTCGTAAATGGGTACATTACGTGTACATTTGTAATTCAGTACGCTGATTAGATTGCTAGACGAGCGTTTCACGTACATACATATACATATTTGGTTTGGTATTTCTTCATGTTATTTCTCGAGTGATCGTGTTATTTTAATCGTTATTCAATTTCAAAATGTCCATTAATGTTATATTGTTAATTTATCTGGATCTCGAAATCTTTATATTATTAATATTATTGAGTACAATAAGCGTTTCATTAAAATAATATTGCTGCATAAATATTCATTACTATATTAGTTACCTAATTACTTGGCTAAATATTAAGCCAAGTATAGTATTTTCTTCAGATTCAGCGACTCGTCGATATAATGAAGTCTGCTTTTACGAAACAATAAAAATTGTGAGATTTAGCTGTAAAAGTAGTTTCAATTATGTCCGCGGCTAGCGAAGGCCGACGAATAAATCCTATACTTGTCTTAATATCATTTTGTAATTTAACAGCATTGAATATGTTCTTTCTGCTAACATTATGTTTAACTTAATACAAGGGTCATAATGGCGTTCCGATAATAAACAGGTATTCCTTTTACATCCAGGTCATATCTCGTACTCATCTGTAGATATTACGTTTGTGACCGCCCACGTAAGTCGGCATTATGTCTGTGAAATCCTGGACGTGAGCTGTGTTGTAAAAGTCATTTTCGAACCTTTTTGAAATTAAACATGTTTATTTACTGAGCCGTGTTTGTTTCTTTTTGGTCATTGGAGAATTTTTTACAAGCCCGTCATAGAATTTGGGAAATGATTTTCTATTGTATGAGGTTATCTTATAATATTTAAAAAGAATGCGAAGAACTTTAATACTCGCTTAAACAAAAGGAAAGATTGCGTTTGGTTAATACATAGGCGGCACTGAAAATTTCGGGAATTAACGAAGTGACACAACATTACTATTTAATAATGTATTTATTGCTTTTCGAAGTATTCTCCGCGAAATTTGACACATTTTTCCATACGATGGAACCAATCATTGAAGCAACCATTCCATTCGGAAGTTGGGATCTCCAAGATGGCGGTTTGTAGGCGTCCACAGCTTCTTCAGGTGATGAAAATCTCTGTCCACGCAATTTATTCTTTACTTTAGGGAAAGAATAGAAATAGAAAAAAAGAAATAGAAATCATTAGGGCTTAGGTCGGGGCTGTACGGCGGATGGTCTAATAATTCTATGTTTTCTTGCTCTAAAAACTCTTTTGTTCTGTGCGCGGTGTGAGAACTTGCATTGTCGTGATGGAGGATGATGCGGCGGTTATAGTTCTCTTTACGGAGTTCAGAAACGACCTGTGGCAAACAAATGCTAGCATACCATTCTGCATTAACCGTTCTTTGTCCCTCAAGAGGCATAGTCGTAACATGGCCGGTTTTGGAGACAAACGTGGCCACCATTTTTTTTGCAACACTCCGTGAACGAACAATTTTTGTTGGCTTTAACTCATTTTCGAACACCCAAACTCGTGACTGGTTTTTTGTTTCGGGTTCGTACGCGTATATCCAGGATTCGTCACCTGATACAATGTTGTATACAGCATTTGAGGATCCTGCGTGGAATCTTTCGAGAGTTCTGACGCACCAAGTAACGCGAGCCGCTTTTTGCTCTTCACAGAGCGAATGCGGTATCCATCGGGAAAACAACTTTTTTACACCTAATTGTTCATGCAAGATTATTTGTATTTGACTCATGCCAATGTCTAAAGTTGCCTGAATTTCGCGGTATGTCACATGTCGATCTTCCTCAATCAGCTTACGCACAGCATCAACGTTTTCTTGGGTGACTGCAGTTTTTGGACGACCTTGACGTGGATCATCACTGAGCTTGACACGTCCACGTTGAAACTCAGCAAACCAGCGATAAATTGTGGTTTTGGATGGGGCTTCATCAACAAATGCAGAAATCATCCGGTCAACACACTGTTTTTGTGTTAAACCACTTCGAAAGTCATAATAAATCATCGCTCTTGAATTTTCTCGAGTCAATTCCATTTTCTCAACGACTAAACAAGTTTGACAAAACCTCGAGACAAGACCGAGAATCTTTTTTAAAATAAATAAATGGTATTCGATTTTTAAAACCAAGGAGTTTTCAATTAAAAAGATTTTAATATGACAGGAACAGTGGAAATATTCCATTCCCGATACTTTTAGTGCAGCCCTCGTACATATACCACCCGCGGATGTATCCAGATGTCGTCAGAAAACGAGAATGTAACTAATTTTAGCCATTCATATTCGTTTGGGTTTTTCTTGCAGAAAATTCGACGGAGAAAAGAGTATTACAATCACTCTTAAAAATTACTGTCGAATCGAATGCCAGATTATTCATTCGTTTTCCTGTATGTAATAATAATATTTTCGCATTTTTATATCATTATCACAATGTCAACAAGGTTTTGCATACAACATTTTCTGTATATTTTTAAACACAAAGCTATGATTTACATAGTCGTTTTATTTGGAATCATTGTAAAAAACGTTATGTTAAGTTTTGTAGAATCTTATTTTGAGTAGGAAATGATTTAAATAATTTTGTTTACAACGAATTTAGAGCGTAGGCGTGTTTCCACGTTAGGCGGAATTAGTTTGTATGCGGTTTCTTTTTACAATAATTATTGTTGATTCAGATCTCTGGTTCCTTTTTGCATTATCACATCTTGTATGTTCCGTAAATAGGCTCTTGGATACTTTTTAGGTTCGTTACCCGCAACCCGAAACTGAATAAGAGTTTTATCCATATTCTAAATTTAAGACAGCGCATGGTCAAAAGTGATTTGCACTCTCAACTTACTGTTGAGCTCTAAAATTATTGATTACAATTTAAACTACTTGATATACAGTTACAAAGGAGGAAATGATGACAGCTCTTTGATTCTTTCTTCTTCAGATGAACGAGCTCGTACCGGTGCCAATAGACATTTAAAATGTGAATTCCACCCGCCTTGAGGCTTGAGGTCGAAGTCTCAATCGTAGTGTATAATGAGTTATTTATCCATCAAGCCGGAACGTACGACTGCTTCGTGACATAAAAACACAAGACGCAATGGAATGTAATGGAAATCTTACCTTCCGAATGAATGCAGAATTATTTCGCGATAGTATTGATCTGGTAGGCGGTACCGATTGACGGATCTTCTCAGTGGGTCGAGATTCCGATCCGGTGGTAGATTCAGCGAAGTACTACTGTTTCTAGAGCCAGTGCTAGCAAATTCTTTCAGGTTGAGCACGTGAGGTCACCTACCCATCCGGGCAAAGTTGGAATAGCCCCCTAAGCTACCAGCGAATAAGTAGGAGAAAAGGTACCGATTTGTACATATCATACCACAAGTGATTTTAAAGGTTTATAATTTTTTGAATGTTGATGCGTTTTTATTGCCTGATGTGGTTTTTTGATTGAAGGAGATATAATTACTACGAGTACATCGGGCATCTCATGCTAACCCCTTGGAATATTATCTACGCCTAGAGTTGCCGATGTTCGACAAATGTGTACGTTGGATAATAAATAGGCTATCAGAGAAAAATCACCCAAGATCATCTGGTTTCCATCTAGCATTCCCTTCACTAAGAAAACCAAAGACACAAATACATAGTTTTAAAATTAAAGATATACACACAATATCCATAGCTATTTAATATCCAGATAAAAAGGAAACATACTTGTTCATTATACATATGCCCGATGGGCGAATCGTACCCACGACCCTCGGCCCTGCAGTCAGGCGTGAGCTACTGTGCCACCGAGTTAGTTAATCAGCTCTTCCTTTCATTTAAGGACAGTAAGAGATTTCCAAAATAATTACAAACTATTTTCATATTGTATATGTGTATATAATAAATAACAGCGAGATAATAATATAAAGACGAATGTTCGCTCTACACTTCTCTTAGCATGTAATTTTTATTGTAATAAAACATTGAAGGTTCACGAACGTGAGAGAGATTACTTTATGATATACATTAAACTATAGTGATCACGATACGTAGTCAGTCAATATATTGGCGCCCCGCCGTGTAACGGTAACTCGACATTCTAAGACTACAAAGCATTTCTAATATTGAAAATGTTGAATAAACACTGATGCCATAAGTACTGCAACAGCACGGTTGTATCAATTTCCTCAGAGAAAGGCGTTTCGAAGAGAGACCTAAATGCTTATTGTTGTTTTCGCGTGAATATTGTTCAAACATGAAAACAACGAGTGAAACAATAACGATTCAGTGCTTAATTTAATGTTTTTCAATTCGTTTTCAATTTAGCTTTTTTTTTTTTATTGCTTAGCTGTGTGGACGAGCTCACAGCCCACCTGATGTTAAGTGGTTACTGGAGCCCATAGACATCTACAACGTAAATGCGCCACACACCTTGAGATATAGTTCTAAGGTCTCAGTATAGTCACAACGGCTGCCCCACCCTTCAAACCGAAACGCATTACTGCTTCACGGCAGAAATAGGCGGGGCGGTGGTACCTACCCGTGCGGACTCACAAGAGGTCCTACCACCAGTAATTACGCAAATTATAATTTTGCGGGTTTCATTTTTATTACACGATGTTATTCCTTCACCGTGGAAGTCAATCGTGAACATTTATTAAATACCAAAGTATTTTATTAGAAAAATTGGTACCCGCCTGCGGGATTCGAACACCGGTGCATCGCTTCAACACGAATGCACCGGACGTCTTATCCGTTAGGCCACGACGACCACAAATTGAATAAAGCCAGCGTTTGCCTACGAAATTCGATTTCCATAACTTCACTATATGGATTAGCAAGTGTGTACTTTTAAAAAATCTGTTTCATATATTATTTTAAACAGAGGAACGATTATATTCACATTCTGAGTATTATTAAAATATTAGTTTGACATGGACGACATGGATTGCAAAAAGTCGGTAAACGACTTCAAATCACCAAGGTAAATGTTAATGAACATTTATTTTCAACTCACCTTAAAAGTAATAGTTTGTAATACAGTTCGCACAAGACAGTGTTTTAAACTGTTTAAGCCGTCGTAATTATACTGAGACCTTAGAACTTATATCTCAAGGTGGGTGGCGCATTTACGTTGTAGATATCTATGGGCTCCAGTAATCACTTAACACCAGGTGAGCTGTGAGCTCGTCCACCCATCTAGGCAATAAATAAAAAAACCTCAGAGCCAAAAAAAGCTTGATGGAACCGTCAATGAAATCGGTTTTTAAAATAAAGCGGCACTTGCTTCTGTGTCGTAATCAACTCGAATTCAGGGCAATGAAACGCAAGGACTTTACAAAATATTTTAAATTCAGTTCAACATGTGGTTTCTTTGAGCAGCATTCAAAATGTAATTTCAGAAGGCCTTAAAAAACATTTACAAATATATTTTCTTGTTTTTTCTTTTTTTTCGAATAAAATATTCTAGCACTCTGTTATTATGATAGGGTAAGAAATATAGTTCACCAGCGGCTATTCAAATAAAATACAGCTGCAACCAATTCAAAACTATGCTAATACATACATGCCTACACACATAAATAAATATTCAATATACGTACATACGTTCGTTGACTTTTATAAAACAGTTTAATATGGTTCTCATTTGATACATTAATGACCGCGACATTCGAATGACCCGATTCTGAATTAAATAACCCACATGGAAGGTTGTCCAATCGGTGCGCGACAATTTTAGTACTCGAGGCAATATTTGCACATAAATAATTATTTGTTTATATGCAATATTTCCACGTAACAGTTTCTGTATTAAAATTTTTTTTAGCGACAGCAACATTATAGCGTGTTTTCAAAATTTATGTAATGCTGATCTTTTAAAATAAAACTTCCGTAAACTATGGTAGCCTTAGACTTCTGATTTTGTAAACGCACACAAGAAAAGCTTATCAACAATACATTTTTAATTCCGTTGTGACAATACTGAGACCTTAGAACTATATCTCAAGGTGTGTGGCGCATTTACGTTGTAGATGTCTATGGGCTCCAGTAACCACTTAAGACCAGGTGGGCTGTGAGCTCGTCCACACATCTAAGCTATAAAAAAAAATTAAAAAAAATAATTGTAGTAGGTAACCTCGATTTATAATTATCGAAGAATATATTCATGCTCTGGTATGCAGCATCATGATACATTGCAAACAGGAATACCATTCGTTATCTTGTTTAATATAAACACGCATAAAAAATACCTATGTTAGTAGTTTGTCACTATTTAAATTTAAGATAAGGAAGCGAACACAAGGAGAAATGTATATTAAACGCATTTCATATTTATATATTTTATATCAAACGCATTTCGCTTAAAACCGTAATGTCTTGAAGAAGAAGCGGCTGCCCTAAATGCATTTTGTTGATGTACTGTCCTAAATTTGTCGCTGTAAAGTTTAATAAGTGTAACAATGAGACACTTGCAGCAGTCACTGTATATAACACACCCTTTTTTATTACCTTACGATGCCATACGATTGCTAAGACTGTCGAAGAAAGTAAAGACAAGTTTTAAACCTTCGACCTTTCTCATGAGATATTCCGTCGCTCGTTCATCTATTACTTTTTTTTATTGTTTAGATGGGTGCACGAGCTCACAGCCCACCTGGTGTTAAGTGGTTACTGGAGCCCATAGAGATCTACAACGTAAATTCTCCACCCACCTTGAGATATAAGTTCTAAGATCTCAGTATAGTTACAACGGCTGCCCCACCCTTCAGACCGAAACGCATTATTGCTTCACGGCAGAAATAGGCAGGGTGGTGGTACCTACCCGCGCGGACTCACAAGAGGTCCTACCACCAGTAAATATACTATAGCTATGTACGTGCTGCGGAACATCTATAAACGTTTGGCGATATTCGTGTGTCCTGAAATAAACGTGACCAATGACGATTTTGAGTAAGGCGTCATACCAACCGATAATATGAGTGCAACCGTATAAATAAACATCGGCCGGATTAATGATGAGCATTTTTCGTGGTTAAAACGGCAACTACCATTCATTAATGAATCCGCGTTCAGTTTGAATGTGTATATATACGTAATTCGTGACTCACACATTCTTCGGGACCGATGAAAAAGTAAAAACAGCTGTGACGGAATTACGTACTTTTATGGTGTATATTAAGAAGAGCGTAATGATTTAATTATAACACGAGGATAGGTCGCTTGTCGTGCAATTTTGTTCGTTAATACCTATATATGCAAATAAAATTCCTGTATACAGCTATATATTTGTCAAAAGCTATTTGTTACTGATATTGAGGCAGGTACTGCGCCCATCCTGGTCAACAAAAATGATTGAATGATCATGTTCCGGAACAGCAAGTTCATTGGGATGCGAACGAAAAAATCGTTTTTTTGGAGCTGTGTCAAAGACAAGTGTAGTTTATATTCTGTTGACGTCCGCACACTTCGTTAATCAATTTTCTCCGTTGGGTTTTGCCCTGCTCTTTGTCACGGACGCAGATGTATGCGTAAAAAATACAAAGTAAAAAAAAAGAAATTGTACACTATAGTAGAAAACACGAAATTACTTTGATTTCGCGTATTTCACTGCTTAATAAAAAAGTTCCAATAAAAAGAGCAAAATAATAGACATATTAAAATCTATAAAACTATATTAAAATCTATAAAACTAACTTTATAGTATAATAAGTTTGACGGTAGATCTAAAACTGATTATAAGCAAAGGTATAGCTTACATCACGTAATTACGGCAACGATAGTCTATGATGATGTCTATGTAAAAATTATGAGTAGTGTAAAAAGTCTGTCCGTAAATCTTAGATGTCGTTGAGTGTCGGCGAATTGAGATCATTAAGCTTCTTTAAATTTATATTTGTTTCTCAGTTTTTAACGTACGTACATTTTTTACGTACATTTTTACGTAATTTTAAAAATGTATAGCTTGAATTCTGATTGTGTTACGTGTTGTGTGTGATTGTTATTATTTAAACATTTTTATAATAATTTGAAATTTAACTAATAAGATTCTAAAACGTTTTCAAGGCTTTTTTATTTTTCACTGGAAATTTCAAATAAACATGTCGTGATTAAACGAAGTGTGAATAATGCGATCCAGGTTTCATACTCGGCCAAGGTTGAATATAATACTTACATTGTTATCATAAACTGTTTGATTATAAAACAGCGGTTTACTTTCACACGTCATCTACTAAAAACATTCTCAGGAAATTGTAAAGTAAATATCGCCAGTGAAAAGAAACAATAAAAAATTCTTTAAAACAATTCTCGGTCCACTTCATAGAACATATTTCGTAAAAACAAAGATCGTTAAAACACTTTTTTAATACGCATTAAATGTTTATATGTTTCTCTAAATGATGTCTTAACGTCGTGAAATTTTTTTCCACTATTCCAACCGGTAGGCAATCTCAAATTTAGAGGTGTGAAGAATCGATGATGGTACCGAATTTTAAGTTAGCATAAGGTAGTGATTTTCCCTTGCCTCTGCACCGAACTTTTTCGTTTAGTCAGTTGTTATTTAACGAGTCGCGTTTCCGATCCGGTGGTTGATTCTGCGAAGCACTGCTCTAGGGTCAGTGTTCGCAACACTCCGGTTTGAGCCCCATGAGCTCACCTACACACGTTAGGGTGAAGCTGAAATAGCCTCTCAAGACTCTGGTATCAGCATAGGTAGGATAAACGTGAAAATCTTGATTTCCATCGGTACATCCGGGAACGATGATTAATCGTTTTTCAAATTCAATGTGAGACCTATAACTCATTCGTATAGTTCCTAAACACAAAATTATGTTTACACCTACTCAATCGTTCTTCACGCCGGCGCTGTTAGGTTATGAAATTCATTAGCAATTTGCATTGGCAGTTGTATCTATACCTGTTTAAAAAAAAAAAGTAATCACATGTGATTGTTTGATCTAAAATAAATAAAAATATTGAGATATTTTGTGTTTAATATGAAGACAAATTAGACTGTAATGTTAGGTAAGGTTCTTTCAGTTGTATACATCTAAGTCGCCAGTTTGGCATCTTCTCTACGGTCTACTTGAAGAGATTTCACCTAAAATAAGCACTACCAAAATGTAAAACCTTCAATTTTATAACTATTTTATAAAGATTATTATTGTACACGTAAATATATTAGTGAATAAATAAAATGTGCCTTAAAATACAGACAGATATAGATATAGATAGATACTAAGCACTTAAATTGCAACTTTTTAAATTTCTGTTTAAACAAGCTAATCAAATGTCTATAATTATCACAGGTTTTGGTTTATTAATAACTGGGTGGTTTAGTGTGTAAGTTAGTACTAGTAGTCCACATATATTATTAGTGCCACCATTCTGTGTTCTGTCGTGAAACAGTTGGAAAGGTATGCAGCATTCATTTCAATGCAACTGTGATTTCAGTCTTTATCTATATCTCTTATCTATATCTATTTCAGTCTATATCTCAACAATAGTTAGACCGTGAAACTCGAAGACATATTTCTCTAATTGACATCGAAAATATTTTATCTGTTTTTGCGAGATACTTTGACATACTCCGTTCTTGTATTATGAAATATATGTATGCGTTAGGTAGTCAGAATGATTTATCCTTAAATTTAAAATAAAATGACGTACCAAAAAAATTATTTTCGAATGATCAATGTACGCGTTTTGTTTGAAAAATTATTGCATCCCTGCTTAGAGTTTGCTGTTGAATTAAATATGTTTTCAGAGCATACCTTCGAACATTAAATAAGTCTAAGCACTAAGCTAATGGATGATTCACAGCAAAACATAAATTTAGCTATTGCGTTACGTAAAATGACTGTTGAATTATACATAATTTTAAAGTTTTTTGAGACTTTCTCTCGAACTTACATTAAAATCTATTTCGGGATTCAGATATTTTTTTTGTTTATTTATTTACAATAACTAATTGCTTATTGTTCAGATACGCGACAAACTCTAGTTGTGTTATAATTAGACCGTATCTGTGATGCATGCGCATCGCTGATGCAGAATTCTTGGCCTATTTATTCACATAATATTATGTACAATGTATGGTTACCACTCGCTGAAAGCAACTTTGGATTATCAGTTCATCTTGCTTTTATTTTAAAATAATCTGGCTATAGGTCCGTTTCTTGCACCGTTACAATACTATATACCCTTATTGATTTATTTTGAGAGTCACTTTATAATTATCGGTGTCGATACATACTGTATTGGTGCCAATTAAATTTCATTGGATTTTTTGTGAATGATTATGTTCAAGTTTAGACGTTCGAAGAGTTAAATGGGATTAAAAATGGATGACAAAAGATCTACAAGGAAAAACCATTTCGTCCTGCGAAATAAGATTTTGTTCCCGGAATGTTGTTTTTATGTATTTCTATGTTATTATTACAGGAAAATGCTCCACCGACATTTCAAATTGAAAATTGTTTTATTCGATCATAAACTTTAGCTGAATTTGTTTAATGCGCGATTTTCGGTAAAATCATGATGTAGCACGCATTTTTTATTCAGACAGCGGACGCGGTATATCTCCATACCTCAAGCAGAGTATGTAATATAGATAAGAAACATGTTGCAGGTTGCAGGTATGTCGATCCCACCCAAGCAGCTGCTAAATGCGATTCAAAAGATTTGTTTGACGAGTCCGTTTTATAGCTCATTCAATTGCAACTTCGACGTATTTTGTATGAACAAAAATTTGTGGTTGACTATTTACTGTGACGCAATTTCTTTAACAATAACTTAAAAATAAGTAGCTATGTAATGATTTCGCGTTCCTATAAACTATTTAGTTGTTATAAACTTCTAAATTTTGAATACTAAAGCAGTGAATGTAAAATTAAATAGACAAATAAAATTTATTCCACAATTAGGGCTATCGAGAACTATATTAGGCTATAAATATGAATTAAAACCGTTACATATTTCTCGAAAGAAACAATAAGAAATTCCATCGTTATGACAGCATAATATTTATTTAGTTACAGACTTGTAACCGCATCAAATTAAAGTGAATTTTATGGAATGCCATTTTCACGTTGATAATTTCCACGAATGTCGTCTCGGTATTGGCCTATTTCGACCATTTACGAATAACAAAAGATTGTTAATTTTACGGCTCATTGCTCAATTGCGGTTTTGTACATAAAGTGCAGGCCTTGGCACGTCTCTGATGCGATAAGAAAGGCATGCAGTACTATACCGTTGATCCAGTGCATAAGATTAATATGATAACAGCGGGGCATCGTGACGAAATTGATCAACAAGAACGGCATTCTCGAATAATTGGACAGAAATAATGTTAACTTTCAGAGTTTCGATAGTCAGTGAAGCGTAGGTACATAGAGCTGTTAACATCGAAAGAGAATGCGGCTCTCGTTAGCGAAGACGTTTATTATCCAGTTTTTAAGATCATGTGTTATATAGGCGGCCGTTGTAAATTCACCTACGGTACGTAACCGCGATTACTCACGTATCACACACGCGTTTGATTACAACATCATTTATATATTAACGACCGCGCGATCCCTGAAATATACATACGCGTACATACAAAAATGTTGTTTACATTTAGTCACGACAACACAATAGTAAAACGCATCAGCCTGAATCTAGGGTAATTGCACCGCCGTCGAAGCTTGAGGATGCGGTACTCGATGATGGTTTAAATTGAAACGCATTATTATCAAATAACTCATTAAACTCGCTATATAGCTCGTGACGTTTGGAATCAACGAGTAAGTACTATTTGCTTGATCTATTGACTTGATAATAAAATAATTCACATGTAATAAATATCGATAATTTGTTTAAATAAAAAAACAACAACTCAAATGTGTTTAGGTATAGTGAAGTTTTTTGTTCAAATATCTCCAACGTTCATAACTAAAATTAACCTTGTTGGCACGTATCCTCAGTCGTAATGTAATGTGACATGAGTTCAGAACGCTGTCATAATAATGATTCTTCCATGTTTTCCGTCGGTGCGTTCGTGTCTAGAAGTAATTCAGTCTCGTACATAAATAACGAGTGACTACTTCTAAGAAATAAAGATGTCGTCCTTCAATGGTCAACCTTTAGTCGACGAGCGTTAATCATGAACTTCGGTTGAAGAATGCAGATCTGCATGTTTCAAGGTCACCAATATACTATATACCTAGTCAGGTCATAAATTCTGTCACATGTTTAATGTAAAATAATTGAAACAAGTTTATTCATTATGTAACCATTCATATACCAAAATGAACTTAACAAAACATAGATTCTTATGACACTAAAGTTTATTCAAAATGACCTCCGTGATTTTGAATACAGGCCTTCAATCTGCGCGGCCAGTCGTCTATCGCAGCACGAACGAGGTCCATGTCAATATCGGCGGCTGCCTTAATCAAGGATGTCTTGAGTGACTCCAAATTGGGATGAGGCTTTGAGCACGCCTTTTCCTCAAAGTGTTGCCATATCTTGTAATCTAACGGATTCAAATCTGGACTGGAGGAGGGCCAGTCTTCGTGCCGGATGAAGTCGATTTCACGCGCCGCCAGCCAGTCTTGTGTGCTCTTCGCTCTATGAGGTGGCGCCGTATCTTGTTGGAATACCCAGTGCCTGTTATTGAACATGGTATGAGAAACAGGTTCCACAAGGTTCGTCAGGACTGTATTTTGATACACAACTGCATTCGTTTTTACACCTTTCTCACAAAAATGTACCTCTGTTAAGCCCCAATAAGAAACTCCCAACCATACCATGAGCGAGGCTGGAAAATGACCTCGTTGGACACGCGGAATACGGTTGCTCGCTTCTTCACTACTGTGTGCGTACACCTTATCATTTTGTTTGTTGTAGCTCTCTTCTACGGTAAAAATGTTTTCATCCGAAAAAAGAATTTCCCGATATTTTTTTCCCGCGTACCGCTTCAACAAAGCGCGGCATCTCTTCAGTCTCAGGTCCATTAGACGAGCATTCAAACGATGTCCTGTTTTTCTTCGATATGCCCGAAGCCCTAAGTCTTCATTTAACACCCTTTTCACCGTGGTTCTGCTTAACCCCATCTGAAGGGCCAACAGTTTCTGCTTACGTTTGGGATTTCTTTGAATTCGCGCCTTCACAGCTTTTATCACTGCTGGAGTCCTAACAGACCGAGGGCGACCACTTCTTGACCTGTCATCTACACTAGAGTCTTCATTGTATCGTTTGATGGTACGATAAACGAATCTTTTGGTTATATTCAAAATTTTCAGTATGTTCAAAATTTGAATTGGCGCGTAACCGCAACGACGCAACGCAATAACTGCAACACGGTCTTCTTTAAGCGTCCACTCCATATTTAAAAATGAGTAAAATTCTAAAAGTATACATTTTTATTTTCATGAACAATTCGAAATTCGAATTCAATAAACTTTTTTGTGGCCAGCATTCTAAAAGAAAAGTTTTTACTGTGTGACAATACTTATGACCTGACTAGGTATATTCATATATATATATGTAACTATGCTGAGACCTTACAACTTATATCTCAAGGTGGGTGGCGCGTTTCCGTTGTAGATGTCTATGGGCTCCAGTAACCACTTAATACCAGGTGGGCTGTGAGCTCGTCCACCCATCTAAACAAAAAAAAAGAAATAAAATTTTCTAACTTTTTAATCATCAATAATCAATTTAAACGGTGCCCTAAAATTTTAAACATTTATTAAAATCTGATATTTCTTATGATAGAACAGAAATATGTATATTATAATTTAATTTGGACCTAGTTTGATTTATTAAATATTCGATACGCAAATAGTGTGAATCAATAAAATAGTAATAACACAATCGACATCTATTTTGATAATATATTTTAAGTTCGAGTAAGCACTTATATCAACTGACCACACAAATGACGCAACACTCAAATGCTCTTCACTAACTTAAATATTGGCTCGTGCCAAGATATGAGACCTTCGAACCTCGTTGGAGACGGAAAACAGAATATCCTTTAAAGCCCAGACGCTCTTACTGACTCGTTTAAGCACTAACCTGCTCCGAACTTGGTAAATACTCAGTATAGTACAGATAAAACCTATCAAATATCGTAAGGCAAACTTTAGTGACTCACTCACAAACAGTCTTCGCCGAACTTATCAACTGTAACAAACTGATTTTTATTTAGAAGAACTAACAGTTATAAATATTTTTGAAATGAATCATATTGATGGATCGGACGAAACAAGGTTCCTACTATCCATTTAATTATTATAAGAGTGGGTTAATGTTCGTCTGTGGTCAGGTGGTCAATTCACTTTAATATTAACTAAACAAAAAAATTTTGAAAATATTTTCTGTACGTAAGTTCACCGGCACACTAAATTATCTAAATAAATGTATTTTTAATGGATTCCCAGATTTTTCCTAAACGTAATGTTCATGAGTTTAATGTAATATGTAAATTTCGCGCAGATTCCAATGGAGAGATCTACGTTCTTAATTCAGTGAGCCAATTATTAAATTTAAAATTAAACCAGAAATAGGTTCACATTAACATCGTGATATGGCGAAATAAATGGATTTAATTATTCTATCAGTCCTTCTAAATAAACTAACCTAGTGGTAGTTGGTCGACGACTAACTGTCATTAATTAAAAAAAAAAAAGTGCATGATTCGGTAATATTGCAGTTGTTGTTGTTACTCAGTAATCCATCGTTTATTCTGTGATTTGGTTCTTTTTACTCTAATAAACTTTCTTTGAAAGGATCCTATTTCAGATCTGTTTCATAGAAATTACCAAAACCAGTTTATGCTGTGTACAAAATTTCGTAATTGCTTTTCAGTGAGTTCAATGTGTTTTAGCATCAAAGTTGGTTTTCAATTATAATGTATTATTTGAAGAACTGAATCATATTTTTAGATTTTAATTTAATTGCTTTAAATTAGTGGATAAGCTGTCGATTTACCTCGGGTTTTAAGTTTTTACCGAATCCAATGGAGACCGTAACGTGAATGCCACCACTCACCCTGAGACATGAGATTGTGGTTCACTTCAAATATATCACATTCCACATTCTTCCAACCAGAAAACATTTTGCAGAAACAGTCGTGATGATCGTACGTAGATACATATCTTCACAAAACGCCCGGTACACCCAATCTCTTATTTATTACAGGGAGGACATACGGCTTAACTTAACATAATAGAATAAAATAACAAAAAATAGAAATAGAAAACCAGTTAAAGGTTATATAATCAAGTACGAAAATGATGATACAAAAACACCAATATAAACAAGATAAAACACCAGGGAAGCCAAAAAAAATAAGCAAGCGAGAATTAATACAAGTAAAAAAAAAATACCAAACTAAATTAAATGTATATCTATAAATAAATGTTATAAATTAATAAATCCCAATTGTGTTGTTTAACACCAATTTCAATCATTAATATTTAATATCACATCAAAATACCGCAGAATAGATAACAAGGTGAGAACTCAAATTATTATTATACCCTTGACACTTCACTGAAAAGTTGATATTCGTTACGACCGATCAATCTAGTTACAATTAGACAAGTCACAGACCAGATATCAAATTGGTTTCGATCAAATTAAAAACGATTGATCTCAATAAGAAATTTGATGTCATATATGTAGTAAAAATAGGTCGAGGTCGGCAATAAATAAGCCGTCCGACCTAGACACAACGCGGCGCTAATGCAAATAATTATATCCACTCGATTTAAACTATTGAGTAGCAGTTTCTATAGAGAAAACTATCCTGATTCTTTTAGTCCGGAGGTACCACGATCGCTTGATTTAAAAAATGTTTTTATACTCTGTAGGCATTTCAAGTTTAACGATGTAATAAATCATGTCTCATGGCTATATTAGGGCATACACATAATAATATGATTCAGATAATATTATGCAACTTGATACGTTTAATAAAAAAGTGGAGCGGGTATATTGGTATAACATGTACCAAGATAAGAGCTAATTCGGTGTATTTTAGGCTTTCTTAGTATTTTAATATGTTGTTTTTAATTATTATTTTCTAAAAGAAAATAAACAAATTAAAAATTACAATTATAAATCTTATACCTTTAAACGAGCAATTCTTGTATATTAGGTAATATAATATAATCTGAATCTCGGAAACGGCTCCAACGATTTTCATAAAATTTAGTATACAGGGGATTTCGGGGGCGATAAATCGATCTAGCTACGATTTATTTTCAGAAAATGTTATTTTATTCGTGTATTCAATAATCAACTCTTCCCGACATCTATTGGCGAATAATAATACAATTTTTCGTAATTGAGGGCAACTAACCGCTTTAAAGACACAACAAGATGGCGTTATCAAAAAAAAAACCCAGCAAAGTTCGGTCATCATCTAGTATATTTATAAATTCATGTAGTGCATTCATTACACAACAAAGACGACGATGCTATGAGGATTATTTTCGTAAGGCTGCCAACTATGATTTCATTTGACTTGTTATTGCAAACTAGCTCGCATCGTATCCTGTTTTAGTAAGGTGAAAGTGAGGCGACTGAGGAAACGATTTTCTTTAACGTATTGTTATTAATCGAGTTTGTATGACTCATAATTTACGAATTATCGATAATTACTTTGTAATTAATTATTACTACTTCTCATCTTTCGGGCAATGTTAATATCCCGTAAATCTAAATGTAGCTGTAGATATGAAGCTTATAAAGAATGAATAGCGATATATTATTAGAATATTACTGCAAAGTGAAGGTAGGTTCAACTGGAGTGTGTCATCTTCATATGAAGGGCCCGCTAACTGCACCCGTGTCGAAAGTCGCACTGAGTTTGTTTAGCACACAACTAAACGTGGCACACATTACAACATACAACTGCGTACCTAAAGCGTCGCGAATTGGTGAAACTGTGCTAATTTTCACGTATTCAACAATAGAAAAGGGAGAGAACGTTTGTTTTATAATTTCGGTACGCTGCGAAATATGCATACCCTTTTATATTTCAAATTATACACGTTCAATGCCGAGTAGATTGCAAATTTATGTATTAATGGTGGTTATTTTATGAAAGTTTTACTGCCGGCAAGCTATATTGTAAGCCCGCACGGGTAGGTACCACCATCTTGCTTAAATTTAAAACAAAAAAAAAAGGAAATTGCTCGGCTACTATACTTGCGGATCATTTTGAGAGTGTAATAAAATTTAGTATAAACACCTCACTTCGCACTCCAGGCGGGCCGAGAAACAAAGGGTAATAAGTAATAAACCGACTTTTTTAAAAACAGGTGGAGTAGCCTCGATACCAGTCCAGACACATTCACTTTCCTTCAATACGACTGTAGCATAAATACGTTTCGAAGGTCAAAATCTGTTTTATTCCAGGTATACTTACCTAGTTTTATGTGCGAATGTGTTTTATATTGTTCTTGAGTATTCTTTCATAAATTTCGTTTTAAGACGGGTGCGCTCGTAAATTTTTGTTTATGCTAGAAAATGTGATATTAAATTTAATTATAAAGCAAACTGGATTTCTTCCACAATAACAACAAACAATACGTGGACCAGCTTTACAATTTTGTTCTTGACATTTTATTATCTTGTTATTTTTCTTTCATTTTCCTGTACTGGAATAAGCTGCGTTTAAAATAAAAGCACAAACACGTTTGATTAAAAATATAACAATAACTATAGAAGACTCGTATCAAAAGAAACTCATATATGCTTATTCATCACTTGGTACTTTTGAATGCATTGTCATTCATGATAAAGCCTCCATTGCTTTGAAAAGGGCAAAAGTTAGTGGCCCGGAGGCGAACAAGCCCAGAAGTAGTTTTATTCTTTGAATGATTAATTATACTATCATATCTCGTCGTGAATGCGCATTTCCTCCTCTTGACATTATCTCTGTAAACTCTGTAGTCATTCACGAATTAAATTGCCATCCCACGAATTCCAGTATACAATTAGACAATGAAATTTAAAAAAGGGCTGCAGCTAATTCGACTTGTATGTTAAAAAATTATTATTAAATATTTGGTGTACTTGTCTAAGTCAAAGCTTAGTAGTGACGATATTTATGTTCAACAATTCTAATTGCGTGTCCAGGTCGATTAGCATCAATTTGAAACATGAGTTTATATCCATACGTCAACCGTACAAGTGGACAGCCTCGATTATCCCTTCTACGAGTGAGTCAGGACCTCATTAATGCAGTGACCAGCCTGAAGGCTTCACGCATTAATTTCATAATTGCAGCTTTGTAGACAATGCAGGATCGAGTGAGACACGATTCCGCTGCATGAATTAAACATAAAAAAAAAAAAGCTTAAATGCCAAACTGTCAAGATCGCGCAAACCTGAGATATTTAATTGAATCGAAACGTTTCAGGATAAGCTTATAAGTGAAATAAATAAAAATAATTGCATTGTTCGCAGCCCCTCGCATATGGTAATTCACCTATTCTTGTCTACTTTCTGACTCAGAGGAAAATATCGAAACGATCGATAACAAAAACCGTATTGTGTATTGGCACCATATAACAGTTACACAATGCTTTATTTTTAAATTGGTCGTTATTCATGGTGCTAGCTACCTACACTTTTTATAAACTAGTTTAATTCACGGTTGTCGCTCGCGGTGAAATATAACTAAGGTTACCACATTTTAACTGGACTGTTCGAATTTTCTTTGTCGATTTTTTGAAGAATTTATTGACTGACAGCCTATATTATTTTCGTGATTAGTCCGATATATAGTAACAAATCACGAAATAACAATTATTGTAGTTTTTAATACAACAAGATTACAGTACTTTTAAATAATAATAAAAAAATATTTTAAAAGAACTTCAATTATTATAGATATGTCAATGTGGATGACGGGTTTAAGTGTTGTCTTATCTATGCCGGTAACCACTTACCATCAGATAGGACGTGAGTTCCTTAACCTATAATCTTCTCAATATAATAGAATTCATTTTTATTTTTGTTTGTTTCCTCCTGTCTTATGCTTTGAGGCATCATTTCTTACATTGAGCAAACTTTGTAATGTTATTGTTGGCGTATTAAGCAGTTGACGCACGCTTAGTATCATCATTTTTTAAATATATTTAAATATCTCGATCATAGTGACATGTGGCTATAATTCACAAGTAGCTAATAAAGAAATTCTCGAAGCCATTAACTTCAAAAGTTTACAAAAAAATTATGAAATAGATTTTTGTTTCATTCAAATACAGCGTTGTGCAATTAAAATATCGGTGGGCGTGAGAATCATCGTGGTTCGTAGTAAATTACATGAATACAGCTATGTGCTAAAAATAATTAAACAGTGAATCATGTTCCATTCAGAAGTTGTGTGTTATGCCCGTGACGCGGCCGCTTTGAACTCTTATCAAACCGATACGAGTTATTTCTGTAAATTAATAGTTAAAACATGCTTACGTCAAAGAGCGTTCACACGAAAAGAACACAGCACAATATGTACCTTTATGTCATGTTGAATAATGTTTAGGAAATTCTGAAGAATATTAAAGTTTACGTAACAATTTCACGACTTGGCAGCATTTACCTAAGCAATTATTAGTTTATATCCGTTTAGAAGGTAACAACAATGAAATGTTTACGCTCTGTGTGTTATATGAAAACCTGGAAGTTCTCACAGTATTCTATGCTTTGTCTTAAAAGGTAACATCCTTAATCTTTCAAGTTTTGGGGCAACAGAATCAATTAATGGACGGTTTTTTAAATAACCATTTATTTTCTCTTACTTCAAAATCTTTAAGACTGATTTCCCATTTTGGACCCTATCAGATCCATGTATTATCATTTATCACATTGGCAGATGAGCTTACAGTTGACCTGATGGTGAGTGGTCACCGTCATCCATGACCATCAGCGCTGCCAAGGTACAGTCAGCCCAAAACACGTCATTACGGATCCTCCCGATCCATTAACGGTGCTTTTAGGTACCACAAGCACCGGTCACCGTCCTCGTCGAACCCGTCACTTGCGGCGAAAGGCTTGACGAGCGAATTAACCCATAGACACAGCCCACTGAGCTTCTCGCCGGATCTTCTCAGTGGGTCGCGTTTCCGGCCCAGTGGTAGATTCTGCGAAGCACCGCTCTTGCTAGGGCCAGTGTTAGCAACACTCCGGTTTGAGCCCCGTGAGCTCACCTACACATTAGGGTGAAGCTGAAATAGCATATCAAAAAAAAGGTACAGTCAAAGCCGCTAACTACGAAACTAGTAGTACCACTTCTATCCGATTATCGAGTGATGCAGGTACACGACTAAGATCTTCTGGTGCTACCACTAATAATTTCCCATCATCTATCCATCATATTAGTATGCTTGGCTTATTTTACTATCCACGGCGCCTTTCCTATTTGATATTACTTTGAGCAATAGTGTAGGAGCCGGAGTAAGCCCGCGTGAATTAATAATACCACCGTCTGGCAAGTTTCACCTATAAAGCAGTCATTTGCTCCGTGCAGCAATTGTTCCGACACAACTAAAATTCTGACCTCACGATGGGCGTTATTGGCGTTGATAATTCAATAGGCTTCGACGAACACTTATCAACACGTGGACCTGAGCTCATCAGATAATATACCTATAGAAATATGATCACTACAGTATTTTAAAACAATATGCAGTTGTTTAAGTTGATTTAATGTAATTTCAAATTTGCATGGGAAAAAAAATTAAATGAAATATTTACTGATTGAAGGATATTTAACGAACCTGCTTGTAACTTTAATATTAATAATGATATATGTGTGTGTGTGTAAAGTGTTATTGTCGTTATTGTCACTGTTTCGCTCGAAGGTTACGACAATTAAATAACGATTAAATAAATCAACGGTTAGCTTGCGGAAATCAACACAATCGCAAGTATTATTTATTGTATATTTGAATTATTTTATAAACACACCTTATAGTACGTGTAGCGTTTACTAATTATAAAAGCATGTTTCGAGCGGCAGTAAAGCGTGCTGCGAAAGTTGACCTTGAAGCTTTAATGCACCGAGAGATTAACGGTGTGTGCTTTCGCCAGCAAATAGATTGCAGTGTAATTGTAATATGTGAGCATTGTGCGTAAGAGATAAAAACTGTTTATGTATATTATAAACTTGTTCATTCCCAACGAAAAGCAACATCATCAACGTGACTCATTTCGTAACGTTTGTCATAAATATTTTTAGAACATTGCTAAGTACATCGTGCAGGTAGGTTGATGTTTACAAGTTATCGTTATTCCAATACATCTAAATATTTATAGCTTTTTTGTGCGATACATGAAATATTATGTTGATTTACTTCAATCGTACAGAAATACTAGCAATTTAAATATAGAGCAATGTTATTGTGAATTTATCAAACTCCTGATTTACTCTCAAAGTGAATCTATATACAGTCAAACCTGGGTAAGTGAGAACTGGATAAGTAAGAAAACTCTATAAGTGAGAGTAATAGCAAGGACCCGTCATTTTAAGCTCCCAAAACCTCTATTAGCGAGAAACAGAAACCTCTGTAAGAGAGAGTCGTTTTTTCCTCATGGACCTCCGTAAGTGAGACTGCTACCTATCTATACCTCTATAAGCGACAGCCGAGCTTCATTTATTTATTTATATTATTTAGGAGGAACAAATGACAAAACAAATTACAAATTTAACATCTGCTATTTTATGACTCATTTTTAACTTTCGTGGAACTTCCTATCATTGTTTTTGAATTGTTTTCTCGTCAATATTGAACCTATTTTATTTCGTGGAACTAAATAACGTTGTTATTTTATCGTATTCTTTTATCGCATTCTTTTCGAATGGACACGTGTGCCTGTGTACCGTCCTGTTTGTCGGACTTACTCAGTTTATCGTTAATCAATTGCGAAGGAAAGTTCTGTTCTGCATCATGTTAAAACGGAAAATTAAAGTACTGTCATTAAAGTCATAAACTTAAAGTAGTGAATGCATTTGAATGCGGAAAATCGCGAATCGAAATTTAGAGGGAGCATTAGCGAGAAACTCGGGTTAGTGAGAAACCTCTATAAGCGAGAATGAGATTGTGCTCCCTTGAACTCTCGCTTATCCAGGTTTGACTGTATATAAATGAACTGCTGTTCGTTAGTCTCGCTAAAACTCGAAAACGGCTGGACCGATTTGGCTAATTTTGGTCTTGAATTATTTGTGGAAGTCCAGAGAAGGTTTAAAAAGTGAAAAAAATATGAAAATGCTCGGAATTATATAAAAACAAACAATTTTGATGTGTCCCCCATAGGACGGATTCCTTTTGTTTTTTTAAGTTTATTTTATACAAAAGTTAGGTCTTTTATTTATTGATTGAGGCACTACGAAGTCTGCCGGGTCAGCTAGTAACTTAATAAAATATGTTTCAATCGATTTAAATTATTAACATTCACATTTATACTATTCTATAATACCTAAATTTTACGCAAATAAAACCTGTTGATATACCAAAGTTTAGATTATATAATAAATCAAACAAAAGAGCACGATATTCTAAATTAGATCAGAAAAAATAGTTAGACATTTATAGCGACCGCCGAAGCTATTGTGATCTGCCCAAATTGGCAACAAGATTTATAACGTGTCACCAACTTCAAGATTCCATCTCATAAATCCGTGTAATGGTGCGGGGCGAGTTACTGACCGCGCTCGCCGCCTTCGGTGTACTTCGGCGAATAATGGTTGTGAAAGCTGGTACATTCGTGCGAGGTTCGACGGCATCGACTTTAGATTGATCAACATTTACGCCTAAAGAACATGATTGATTCTGACTGATGATTATCGCACAACTGCACGATGCGTATTCAAACATATGTCTCTGTGCGTATTCTTCTATTGAATCTTCTCTATATATAAAAAATAATTGCTGTTCGTTAGTCTCGCTAAAACTCGAGAACGGCTGGACCGATTTGGCTAATTTTGGTCTGGAATTATTTGTGGAAGTCCAGAGAAGGTTTAAAATGTAGATAAATATGAAAATGCTCGGAATTAAATAAAAATAACAATTTTGTTTTCTCTTTGATGTGTCCCCCGTCGGACGGATTCCTTTTGTTTGTTTTATGTTTATTTTATACAAAAGTTTAAGTCTTTTATTTATCGATTGAGGCACTACGAAGTCTGCCGGGTCAGCTAGTTAGAAATACATATATAAATATGACGTTGTATGTCTCGAAGCGGGTACCTTTGTGATGTCTTATTTGTGTCTTGCATGTTAGTTACGAGGTAAAATGTACTTAGTAAGCGTGGGCGGTCAAGTTCGCTTGTAATCCGTTTTAGAACTACCGCGGGGTTAACAGTTCACTGACGGTGCGCAGAGAAAAGACGAACCGCCCGGCCCTCCTGAGTCACACAGGAACTGAATTTGTTATTCCATGGCAACTCGCTGTTTGCTCACATTTCGCGGTAATTGGCCGTTGGTTAAGTTATGCGGTTTGCGTGCTGATAAAAATACGAAACGTTATAAGTATATAATGCAGTATTCACAATGCGAGAATTTAAACCAACATAATCCGCCGACGAATAAACACAGTACAAACAATAAACTGTTTAAAAAAAAAAGTATATATATTTAATTTAAATTTGTTTTTATTTCTATAAGTCGTGATTGTGTAGAAGTGTAAGTTAAAACAAAACGTTTCTGTAAGGCTTCGTAACCCACATTCGTGAGAATCGCATTCGAGTACAGATTGCAGAAATCGGAGAGTGACACTGCGAATTGAACGTGAGTTGGACACATGCCAAATGCATTCATACACTTCATACACTCATTTGATACGTGATCCTGTTTTTTTTTAACCTGTAGTTGATTCGATCAACAGTACAACTGTCTCTGCATTCGTATTATCACATATATATTTTGAAGTCGTCGTGGCCTAAAGGATAAGACGTCCGGTGCATTCGTAACTAGCGATGCATCGGTGTTCGAATCCCGCAGGCGGGTACCAATTTTTCTAATTAAATACGTACTTAACAAATGTTCACGATTGACTTCCACGGTGAAGCAGTAATGCGTTTCGGTTTGAAGGGTGGGGCAGCCGTTGTAACTGTACTGAGACCTTAGAACTTGTATCTCAAGGTGCGTGGCGCATTTACGTTGTAAATGTCTATGGGCTCCAGTAACCACTTAACACCAGGTGGGCTGTGAGCTCGTCCACTCATCTAAGCAATAAAAAAAAAAATATTCATGCTAAATTAGAATCGCATCGCACGGACGAGTTTGGTCGTTTGAGTTATTGCAAATTAACATAAACCATGAATTTGCGTAATCACCGAAACACTACAAAGCATTAAGTCGTCGTAGTCAAAGGATAAAACGCCCGGTGTACCCATATCAAGCGGTGTGAATATACCGCTGTTCAAATCAGGAAAGAAGACAGTTTTATTTTAAATTAAATGCGTACTTCGGTAGGCAGCGGCTTGGCTCTGCCCCTGGCATTGCTGAAGTCCATGGGCGACGGTAACCACTCACCATCAGGTGGGCCGTATTCTCGTCTGCCTTCAAGGGCAATAAAAAAAAAACTTAACACACTTTGACGACTTTCTTCCACGATGACAAGATCGCAGAAGACACGTCATGTAGCCAAAATCAAACCGCCAAAAATGAATTTGTGAAATTACTGGTAGCTGGGAGCTCTGTGAATCCGTACGGGTAGGTACCTTACTAATGCGTTCAAGGGCAACAAGTGTGGGACAGTCGTTTTACTATATAATTGAGCCTAAGTCTCAAGCCTCAAACCTCAATCTGGGCGGCGGCATTCACGCTTTAAGGTTTATGAACTCCGATAACCACTTTAAACCAGGTGATATGTAAGCTCATTAAGGGGGCCCATGGATATAAATCGTATGCAACAATATAAGTACGAACGTTCATTAGTATTAAGTTTAAAAGTCGAGAGCTTGTCGATTGTCGAATCTTATCAAAATAAACTGGACCTTTTAAAAGTAAAATACACAGGAAAGCAATCGTATCTCGAGTGTAGGTTATCCGTTGATTTTTTTAAGATAAATAAAGCCGGTATCAAATTAAAATCTTTTCAAAAAAAAGGATCTTAAGATAATTAATTGCCTTACTTCCGTCACTACACAGGAAAGGCACATAATTGAATAATGATGTAAATATTGACGTCTACAACAAAACTCGCTTCGATATTTTTAAATTAGCAGTTACAGAACTATTTGGATTATCATTAAAATTATGATATAAGTAAAAATATGACATACGAATCGACATAAAACCGAATTTGGACTTAATAAAATTTTAGTCCTACCTTAACCCAAAAACTCACACATGTGTAAACGCCTACACGTCAATTACGAACTAAGCACGTTCGGGCAAATAAAGAAACTACATAATATGTAAACGAGTTTTGTACCATTTAAGATATAGCATTCGTCTGAAATACGAGACCCTTACCTTCCGATATATATGCTGTTAAGAAGGCGATAATGAGTAATGAGTCGATTAATTCACGCTGTTACGTGAAACGATTTAAATAAATGTATACAGTTTCACACATTATCATAAATTCGTAAATTATTTGACGACAGAATTTCATACAGCTATCGTGGTGTGTGCAAACAGTGAAGACGGGCATATGTTTTGTATAAAAACAGGATTCTCATGTTAACAACAACTTTTATGATTCGGAAAGGATCAAAGAACATGTTTTGTTTAAAATTATAAAATTTAATTAGATATTTAATAAAAGAATGTGCTGAGACTGATATTAAAATTCCAGCATGTCCGCGCCCACGCTGCTAAATAATTGAAATAAATAAAGCATTATATTAATATAATATTAAAAAACTTGTTCTAAAAAAATAAAAAACATCACTCTTTGTTAGATTACGATCTTTTTTTTATCCTAGTGAACTTTTCAAAAACATAGACGAAAGTCATTTGATTATTGTATTATCATTGATCCTTGAAACATCAAAAATTTCAAATAAAGCATACATACATAGCTTGGACTTTATGAAAATTACGGTAGATATAACTAATCAAACGAGTTAATAAAGCAAATTATATTTTTTTCATAGAATATTTTTAATTGTGTATCATCAACCAATTTTAAAAATGACTGATTGATTGTACAACCGCCAAACTGAATATTGATTTGCAACAAATAAAGGCACGAGTGTTGCAATTTTTTTTATTTTTTTATTGCTTAGATGTGTGGACGAGCTCACAGCCCACCTGGTGTTAAGTGGTTACTGGAGCCCATCCACAATGTAAATGCGCCACTCACCTTGAGATATAAGTTCTAAGGTCTGAAGTATAGTTACAACGGCTGCCCCACCCTTCAAACCGCTTCTACTGCTTCACGGCAGAAATAGGCAGGGTGGTGGTACCTACCCGTGCGGTCTCACAGGTCCTACCACCAGTAATTACGCAAATTATAATTATAATATGATAAAATACGAAGATAAAACAATTCGCCTGCAAATATGATTATGTAGGTATTTAAAACGACGAGCGCATGAATAATTGAGATTGTGAACTGTATTATTTGCATAATAAGATAAATTATCATGTATCTGTTGTAATTAATATTCTTGGTATAACGTTATTTATAGTATTGTTCCAACAAATAGGTATGCAACAGAAAACCGCATCAAAAAATCTCCTGTGAAGGAAACTTATTAATATAACGAACATTCTGTTTAAATTCTGTTGAATTACGATAACCGCAATTAGGATTGCCATTGGCAAAGCCACGAAACATTTGGTTTGTGAGAATTTTATCTATTTTCAACTAATTAGCTTAAAGGAAATTAATATAATTCAAATTTATAATTCCTCAATAAGTAAGTAGTCTATTCTAATTTTTGGTAATTAAAACACAAAAAGAGAAACTCTAATTAACATTATACATAACAGTATGAGAAAAAATAAAACGCGTGAAAAGTTATTATCTATCACTGCTTTTTGTAACTACGAGAATTTATTGCAATCCTTATCACGTATCTTCTAAACAAAACGTGCCGTTATTTAGGACGTTCATTTACTACTAGAATAAAAAGCCTTCTTTTTTTCAATGAAACAAGACAAAGTTTTCATTCAAAATTTTAAATTAGTATAATTAACAAACAACCATTATTTGGATATCACGTAATATTTTTAGTCACGTGTCATTTATCGAAGCCATTTTACGTTTCACTAAATTAATACTTTGCACATAGATTTATAATTAAACATGAGACTAGATGATGATAGAGCTTTGCTCGGTTTTTTTTTGATAACGCCATCTTGTTGTCTCTTAGCGGTTAGTTGCCCTCAATTAAGAAAAATAGTATTATTATTCGCCAATAGATGTCGGGAAGAGTTGATTATTGAAAACACGAATAAAACAACATTTTCTGAAAATAAATCGTAGCTAGATCGATTTTTCGCCTCCGAAATCCCCTGTATACTAAATTTTATGAAAATCGTTGGAGCCGTTTCCGAGATTCAGATTATATATATTTATATTAATATACAAGAATTGCTCGTTTAAAGGTATAAGATACATTGCCTCTACCTAATTTTATAGATGCTTCAGTTTTTCCGACGAACCTTGACGAATGAGGCATTGTTGCAGTTCACGATACTCAGGCGCGACTGTACGAATGCACTCATAAAGTTTCCGCATTGTGATTTTATCCAAAAACATAAATGTTACAGTAGATTGTTTAGCTTCAGAACCGACGATACAAAAACTCAGTGGATTGTCAGATGAACGTACTCGAGAGAACGTCGCGTTGCAGACCACTACATTACATGTGAGTTCTCTCATCGCTACAGTTACTTTTGCGACAAAACTAAATTAACTGTTGAATTTATTAATATCATTTATTTATTATATTTAATATTTAAAAAAAAACAATAAAAAAAAAACTTTTTCTGTCCATTAATTTGATAGATTAATACGTAAATTTTTGCATCATGCGATTCGTTTTTCTTGTTTACAAATTTCAATTTAAATATTAAATATACGAAACTAAATGTACGTGTCAATATGAGTTATTCGGTGAACTAGTTTGAGTTTCTTTATAAAATTGTACAAGGCTGAGGTTGAATAATGTTTAGAAGGTCTTCTCATGTGCGAGATTTGAAAAGTGTCTTAGTCTATACAAAAGTTTCGATACATAATCGGATTAATAACGTGTACCATAAAAATGGCTTGACGTAGGCATCCATTCATCGTCGGATTACATTCTGGCTGACAGGATAAGACTCGAAGATTTCTCGTACATTGTAATACGTACATTGTAATATAAACAATACAAGGCTATAATAACACCAGTGAAACGCAGTCCTTTTCTTGTTGTCACGAAATAATAAAAGGACAATAACCGTCGGATACTTTTTGGTGGAATAAAATATTTTTGTACAAATAAATTACTCATATTTCGTGTAATAAGTTACAATTATTTTAGTTATGTTAACAAATTAACCGAAACATCGCCTTGTTTCGTCGCCGTTGCGACAAAAAGTTGATGGGATTAAACTTCATTAACCTAAAATATCCGCTCTAAGACTAGTCTAGTCTAATAGTTTTGTTATTCGCGCTAAATTATGCTTCTCCGCCAATTGAATTAATGGTTTTCAAAGCAAGTTTTCGTAAATTATATTTATTTATGTAGATCCAAATTTACATTTTTCAATCGACAATTGTATAGTTAGTGAGAAAACTTTCAGTTTTATTGCTGCTGATAAGTAAAAGAGCCCATGTGATGAGGTTAGTCTTGAGTCATCATCTTGAGTGGTTAGCGGAACCCACAAATATCACAACGTGTTTCCCGTCGCGCATCTTGAGATTTGAAGTCGAATTCTCACTTGTTTTGCATAAAGGCCCATCCTTCCATTCTGAACCCAGATTCGCTGCAGAAATAGGCAGGATGAAGGGAACCGACATGTCCATAATAGTCCAATATGGGGTAAATTTCTTTGACCTCAAGTTAATTTACCCTTACCATAATAATATATTTTTTTCGAAAAGACACCGAATAAGTAGGGTAGAACCTAAATCGATAGGCGAAATGGATGAATTTTTTAGAATTCTGTTTGCTGTCCTCAGTATATTTAATTTTGATCTAACAACAAAAAAATGTCATTTAAAAATAGAAAGGCGCATTACAACTTATGCAATCTAAAAAAATCAATTGGGAACACCACCGCTTCGACCAAAAATTCTTTTGCCTTCGTACGTTTTATGTAATTGAAATCAATTTATCATTGTTGTAAATGTAGGTAATTATTTCGTATAAAACAACGATGTAAATCATTATAAAGGATAAACCCGCCTTATAAGATAATATTTAATAGCAAAATGTCAGTCAAGTATAATTACACCACGAATCATCAAACTAGAAGATCCTTCATTAAATAAATAACTAAATGGCCCTTAGAGTTTGGAACGCTACTTCATCGTTTGATTTATATCCGCGGCGAGTTCATAACACACACGATGCACCAGAAATTTTAGTGGAACTCGTTAAGAGCTCTGACCGAATCTCCGAATTTAAACTTGAAAGAAAAACGCATAATATGACGATAGAGAGAAACGAACTTGTTAGTTATGGTTATGCAAAATGTAACGTTATACGCTTAGTAATACAGTAGTTTTGAGCTTGCGTTGAACGGGTACACAGAAATCGTAACATAAGTGTCAGCTCATGAAATCTGGCTGAGCCTTTGCTCGCCCACCTGTCCTGGTGAAACTGGAAAGGCCTCCGGGCCACCAGTAATCCTTCAATCATAAGAAAAAGAAGTATCAGAAATTTTAATCGTGTAGCTGCAACAGCCAGTCTTTCGCGGTAAAATGGGCAGGAAAGTAACACCTACCCGCATGACCGCGTACACGCCCTACCATGCATACAAAGAAAATAAAATAAATAAATGTAACATAACACGTAAAACAGTTATTCATGATTATTCAATTCCTGCATACGCTGCTGACTGCCGACTGTCGATGTTTATCATTTAATTTCCGGATCCAATGTATATTGCCAAACGTTTATATTTTGTAGCAATTGTTCTTTTATAAAGAAGTCTATTGTTCACATTGAATAGATGCAGTTTAACCGCGATCGTTGGATACTAGGATTGCATAATGAATAAAATATTTTCTCAATACTCCGAGATTGTCTTTAAGTTTTGAAAACAATTCATGCCCTGGCTTTATAGCTTTAATAGACAAAATTGACAATAGCTGCGTACCACGTGAGTAGCCGTGAGACGCTTTAGTAAATAATGAAACAGAGAATACGTACTCAAAACACAAGACGTACCCAAGTCGCAATGAACATTCTTTGCGACGTAGTATATTCATAATTTTTCGCCTTTTCTATACTAAAATAATATTATAAAGAGGAAAGCTTCGTTTGTTTGTATTGAATAGGCTCCGAAACTACTGAACCGATTTAAAAAAATCTTTTACTGTTTGGAAGCTACACTATTCCCTAGTGACATAGGCTATATTCTTTATTTTTTACTAGAACTCCAATAACGTAACTAAGGTGTAAAAAAAATTACCTAAAATATTCTTTACATGGCGTGCCCTGCGAAAACTATTGATGATAGAATGAAATAATGTACTACGATTTTGTAGAACACATTATTATTTACAAAAAGTGTCGCGACAGCATACGTCTAACTATTATAGTTATGCCGCAATAAGTGTTATTTTATTTTAAAAAGTAAAACAACGTCAAATATCGTTGAAATTTTTGTTAAATACCCGAGCGGAGCCGGAGCGAGCCGCTAGTTTGTTATAATAAGGAAAAGTATAATTGAATAATTTAAAATGTTTTTTTATAGATATCGGATATAACATGTTGATGAGGTGGCTGACATTGGCATTGGTGGCAGCGAGCTGTCGCGTCGCCAGTGCCTGCACGTGCGCATTGGAACACCCGCAAACTCATTATTGCAAAAGTGATTTTGGTAAGTCCACGCCAATTATGGAGGATTAAACTAATTAAAAGGTGCGGAGATTTCCATTCAATTTCTTGGAGTTAAGTAAATTTAACAAGGATACCGCTAATCGTAAAGATCTAATTAATTAAATCAAAAGATGAAAATGTGTAACGGAGTATTAATATAAATTTTCCACTACGCTTGTTTAAAAGCTCCGAAATTCACCAGATTAGTTCTTTTCAGTAATCGTCGGCAGGGTTCAGAAAACATTTCGCGGGAGAGATGACTACGACATTTACAAAGTGAAAATTCGAAACGTTTTCAAAGTGAGTGTACATTTCTGTGCTTATTTCATCCTTCCAACAAATTAAAATAATTTAACGAACTTTATCAATGTAAATTGAGCAATCTTCAGTGAGTATTTAAGTTCAACAAAACAAAATGGCTGCTCGTGTTTTACCACAAATAATTTGAAAATTATGAGGGCTTTCTCGTTTTAAATTGTAGAATATCGATTAACTTGAACATGCCTCATAAAACACTATGATCTCAAAAGTATTTCATAATACGACGAAAATATATTACACAATGCTATCATAAAAAACGCATAAGCTTTCGATCAAGGCAATAACTTTTATCGCCGTCTTTTACTATTGACGAAACATTGTTATGACAGAATTTTTATTCAGTGATTTCTGTGTGTAATCTTTTTAGCGCTTTAACGATATGATTGTTTCAGAAATCAAATTTATTATTATTTTATTGATCCAGATCGGCACGTCTGCATTTGTTTAAATATTTACTGGTGGTAGAACCTCTTGTGAGTCCGCATGGGTATTTACCACCACCCTGCCTATTTCTGCCGTGAAGCATTAGTGCGTACTGAGACCTTAGAATTCATATCTCAAGGTGGGTGGCGGCATTTACCTTTTAGATGTCTCTGGTAACTACTTAACACCAGTTGGGCTGTGATCTCATCCATCCATATAGGCAATAAAAAAAATATGTACTTTTTTTAGATAAAGTGTTTCTAAAAACCTGTCAATACTGTAACATAAATGCACCATTAAAATTAATAAATATAAATAAGATAAACTTCAAAACAAAATACTACATCCTAAAATATAAATCTTTAACTGGAGCTCAATTTAATGTAATTGCTAAAATCGTTTATAAATCGGAGCATTGAAACATGTTATTATTCACAGGCAACAGACAAGGCTGCGGCGGCGCTTAGATCCGGCCGGTTATTAACGCCCCCTCATGAGTCCCTTTGTGGAGTCAGTCTACAGCCGAGGGAGACCTATGTTATTACAGGTATTATATATCGGCGTACAAATTTTGTTATATTTTATTATAGATTATAGCGATCCAGCTCGATTATTAGTCTATTGATCAGAAGATGGTTAAGTCGAATTGCTAAAACTACTACATCATCTAGGTATCCGAAGTAGTAGCAATTACCAATCTTATTTTCTGTATTTATTTCTCTTTGTCTTCGGTAACCGCTCAATATTCAGAACGGATATTCGGAACAGAATATATAGAAATAAGTGTTAGTAACAACTAAAGGAAATCAAAATTTGACAATTTTATTTGCAATCAACAGTCGAGAAGACTAAATAACAATCGACATCATTTGTTAAAGTTGATTAACAATAAATAAACTTTTAACCGACGACTAGATTTGGTAGCTCTAAAACATTATTATATAGACTGGTTATTTCATGAATATGGCAAGGGCGCATAAGAAACCAGTCATTATAGTCTGAAAGCTGTTATTTGATTTCAACGCGGATTTATCAATAATAGGGATTGCTTAAATACAACTTGTCAGAACAAAATTCATTGATAAGTGCTTACATAGTTGTGTAGGCGACCGGTAGACTGGAAAACAACTTGTTCACTGTATTACTTCACTGGAATCTAAATATAAGACTTAAAAACTATGGAACCGTACGTTTATATGGTAATTAGAAAAAAGTTAGTAATGTTTAACGAAAAAATAGATTATGCGTTCTGCACTTAATCTTGATCAGATTTTCCGTATATGAGACAAATAGCAATATTATATACAAAACAGCAAAGTATTCTTCGTGAAACTGGTTCCGACGGGGAATAAACCAGGATCTAAGGTCCAGCTTAGGCACTTAGCTTGAGATCATCAAGGTGATCAAATAGCAGAATAGTTTTCAAGATATGCAAGGCACTAATCCACACATTTGATGGTGACAAAATCTGAAACTATATTAAATTTAACATCTCCAATAAAAAAAGATAGCTTTAAAAATAAAAATTAAACACACGCTTTCGTATCGAATCTACTTACTAAAAATAAAAATAACATCTGTATCCTGCTGATTCAGTTTCTGATAAGTATGCCAATTTTTATGTTAATTGTCCGAACTCGATCAACTGAACAATAGACATAGATTAAGCTAATAAATTTAGTAGGTAATGAAAAAGTATCAATTCATTACAAAAATCGTCCGTAGAAATTAATTACTAGTACACGTCCCTATGCGCCTTACGTACATACATTTTGGGCATTAAATTTTGTTCAGGCGCCTAAATAGTTTTTCCATAGATCACTCGCGGAGCTGCTTTATTCTACAATAAATTACGGAAGACAAATTTTCAAATCACCTTTTTTATTTATATATTATCATGTATTTTCAGGTCAAGTGTTGCATTTGGAAGCGCATATTTACCTCTGCGGGTACATTGCCAAATGGCGGGAGGTGACACCACGTCAAAGAAAAGGCTTCAGACTTCTTTACAAACAAGGATGTACTTGTAAGGTAAATTTTGAGATAAAATTATGTACACGTTAACGAAACAAAGGTTTGAAAATGCTTCAATCATTCAATGCGTATATTTTAATCGTAACAAATGATTTCACCAAATCTATAAACGATTTCTGTAATAAATAAAAATAATATAATAGACCAACTACTCAACCTTTCCTATCTTACGAGCACTTCACAAAAAATATAATATGTATGTAAATGATAGATATGTACATAATTTATACGTAAAGGACGGTCTAACATAAAAAAGAGCCAGTAAGAAAGAATTTTAATAAAATCTACCATGTATAACCAACCATATAACAATGCACCAAAACCATTGAAAGAACGAGTCCGCCGAACAGTTTCAAACTATAAAGTTTATCGCTTCGGTTAATAGGAATTTATCGTTTGATAAAACTTTGTCGAAGTTTTACGTTTAACTACTACGATATTATACGACCACAATTCTTCGAAATGATAAAATAATGCTAAACAATCATTAATTCTCGTAGTTATTCATTAACTCTGGCAATAATACTTTGTTTTTAATTTCTTCATTAAATACAATATGCTAATACATTTTTGTTGTTGAATTATACCGCATTTTACGTCTAAGATCTAAGGACCATTAAAACGACATAAAATATTCTTTAAAAAGATTAATCTCATCGGGATCGACGATAATCATATTTTCTAATATAAAATTAACGTATAACATTTGAAATGAACCGAATATAAGGTTTTTGACGTGATAACGTCTTATAATTCGATGGAGCCGGCTGCACGCACGAAAAAACATGACTCATGCGGCGTTACCTCGCTCTGAGGCGTATTTTCTTATGACGTTGTCACGTTCAACTATCTTCAGTAAACCGAATTTACAGACAACGATTTCTTTCTCGGATATACGTGTATTTCTTTCGTTTTAATAGAATTGAAAGAAACAAAGGCAATAAAAAAAAATAAAAAATAAAAATTAAAAAAAATTATCATGTTTAGGTCCACGAAACGCGGCGTCGCACGAAATCTCCGAACACTTGCGTGACGAACTACAACGAATGCTACGAGCGACACGGCATCTGCCTTCACGATCGCGAAAGACGCTGCCACTGGACTAGGTAACCATTATTCGCATTATGAGTCAATACAAGAATATAGTACCTACTTTATATCGAGACGCAGATAAAGCAGTTGAACTACGATGTCTTGTAAAAGATTTGTCTCTTTAAGTTTTGATTTAGAAATAATATAGATGAGTCATCGAAAAAAACTGAAAGTTATTGTCGTAGAAGATATAACTAAGATAATGGATTTGTTCGGGTAAATAGATGGACACCTGAGATTGGAGTCTCAATTTTTATAAGCGGTTTTTTAGTATACATCGTATTTTTCTTTTATCCTGTTAATCACATGACTCTGTACCACCTGTAAGACCCCGGACGCTTCAAAATATCTGTGATGTTTATCGATCTTCTATTTATATACTTTAGTTCATTCCTTTAGGGTATTAAAAGGGTATACGCGTAAACAGCTTGCCTTTGAATATGTTTGAAGTGCAGGATGTGAGTCACGGTTTATGTTACAGGGCCCCGGCGCTCACCCGATGCATGCAAGCTCAACGTTTTAACAACACTATGACTATGACTTGATTAACCTAACACGAAGCAGATGTTCACACTAAACTGTACCTTCTGGATATATTCGAAACATTCAAATGAAAAAATAATAAACTTAAAGGCTTCGTCAAACAGAACGCGTACTTAGCGCTGCGTTTTAACGTCGCGCTCTTTTCATGTCACACAAATTGACTAGATGAGTCCAACGCTCCTTGACGCAACGCATTCGCCAAATCATAGTACCTTTCGATAGCAGTGCGAAAATTTAAAAGTATTAAGATATCGCGTGATTCAGATGCGGAATTGTATAAGCATGAGTATTTTCTAATTAATTCTATAATTTTTTCGGGCATTATCCTGTATTTTAATACACATTCACCTGGACGCTAAATTGGAATTAGTAAAAAATTACAACGCCTGACGTCAAAACGACCTAACGGCGCGACAGAGCGTTGCGTACTACTAGCGCTCTGTTTGACAGTATGTTACCATAGTAGTACAACACATCTCGGCGTCATAACGCGCCGTCAGTTTAGCGTTTTGACGCGCGCTAAGTACGCGTTCTGTTTGTCGAAGCCTTTAGCATTATATTAATTGTCACCCTACAGCGCACTGCGGTTACGTTTCGTTTAGTGAGAATCACTTTTGTTATTTTTAAGCGCCACGAAATCGAGTGGACATTTATTTATTACTAAAATTTACAATGATCGATCGATTCGAGAGACTGAACGTGAATGGAAGTGAAATGATTCTTTGTGACGAATTTACTTATTGGAAAATGTACCTAAGTATTATACATAATTTGTTATTTTCCTTTGGACGCTTCCAAATTGTTGTTTTGTCTTTATAGACAAATGTAACGTTAACGTTATTTTTTTTTGTATTATTTATTTCTAAGTTAATGATTGTAAATTAACAAGCCATAGTGATAGTTAGTTTTTAATAAATAAAAAATACATATGGAAAACATTGTCGTTTTATTAACACTTTTTTTTTATTCGCTTGAATTATTAAAGTTACCTTTACTGAGCTGAAACTGGAACTTTTGTTTTTTCAATTCATAAACGGGTGAATGATTTTATGGTTCATCTGACGTTAAATGAGTGAGACACCTCAAGACTTCGTGTCTGAATTGTAGTCGGACTAAATATGCATTTTCACTAGCGAATGTGAAACAAATTTCGATTCTAAGGAAACACATTCATTTTAATAAGAGAATCTATCTATATCTGTTAACTACTCACCATGTCAGTGTGGTTGTGGTAGTAGGTTTGTTCGATGAGAGGAAAATTCTCTCGTCCAAGGCGCCTCTGAAGCTGTAGAAGATGTCCAAACACCCAAGGACGATCCTATTATAAATACATAAGTATTACATATAAGCAATTGTGAAATAAAAACCAAATTAAGATAGCAGTCACGTATGCATTGAAACACGAGTCCATGGTTAATCCGCATGTCACGCTCCAACTAGCTTTCGATAAAAAAAGTATTGCGAAATTATTTTCAGAATGACGAAATGACTTAACACGAACAGGAAAATGTTGAAAACGTGCTGGCCTATCTGTGAATCTATGGCAACAAAATAATCAATAGGTAAACTTACACGAGGCTGAACCTAATTAAGCTCATCTCAACTTAAACGTTCGCAAAGGAAAGCCGACCCTAACTGTGCATGGGAGAGTCTAAACGGCAAAAGAAAAATAATAAATAATAAAAATAGTATGTACAAACAGTTTTTTTCCCCTACCTATGCTGATAGCCTTGAGAGGCTATTTCAGCTTCTCCTTGACGTGTAGGTGAGCTCACGGGGCTCTAACCGGGAGTGTTGCTAACACTGACTCTAGCAAAGAGCAGTGCTTCGCAGAATCTACCACCGGATCGAAAACGCGACCCACTGAGATGATCCGGCGAGAAACTCAGTGGGCTGTGTCTATGGGTTAATTCACTCGTCGAGCCCTTCGACGGATTCGACGACGAAGGTGACCGGTGCTTGTGGTACCTAAAAGCACCACTAACATTAAGACTGTCAATATAGTATGCCTTCTATTCAGTGATAAATTTAAATATGAATTTAAAAATGAAATGTATTTTCTTAATTTACTACAAATACTCAAGCGCAGTAATGTAACGGGAGATTGTTTTTAAAATAATTTTGTCGCTGCCGATTTTTTAGAATTAAATGAGTAATTAAGTACAATAAATAAGTTCACACTGCGGTGATAAATATAAAAACAGTTGGCTGTTGTAATGCGATAATTTAATACATATCGCTGATAAAATTTACACTCTGGGATATTTTGTATTTCAAGTCATACAAGATTTAGGTAAACTTACTTGGAAATGGTAAATTGAGTTGAGGCTGTTGATGGAAGGAACTCCTCCGAACTTGAGTCCAAGCAGTAGAGCGCGATGATCGGCGCCAGCGTCACGTACGTTTTGCCTCACCAGCACGAAATCAGGCCTGAAGTAGATCGAAGATATTAGGAATCATAAAATTAACGTAAGGTATATCAAAACTGAAAATATGAATTTCACACATTGTTGGAAGGATGTTTTTTTTTTATTGCTTAGATGGGTGGACGATCTCACAGCCCACCTGGTGTTAAGTGGTTACTGGAGCCCATAGACATCTACAACGTAGACGCGCCACCCACCTTGAGATACAAGTTCTAAAGTCTCAGTATAGTTACAACGGCTGCCCCACCCTTCAAACCGAAACGCATTACTGCTTCACGGCAGAAATGGGCAGGGCGGTGTTACCTATCCGCGCGAACTCACAAGTGGTCCTACCACCAGTCCTATATGTCCAGTATGTCTTATTATTCAGTTTTAGTTTACAGATGTTAACTTTTTACAACAGCGTTATATCCTTTAACTATCTATCTACTGGTGGTAGGACCTCTTGTGAGTCCGCACGGGTAGGTACCACCACACTGCCTATTTCTGCCGTGAAGCAGTAATGCGTTTCGGTTTGAAGGGTGGGCTAGCCCTTGTAACTATACTTGAAACCTTAGAACTTATCTCTCAAGGTGGGTGATGCAACGTTATGATGAGATGTCTATGGGCTCCAGTAACCACTTAACACCAGGTGGGCTGTGAGCTCGTCCACCCATCTACGCAATAAAAATAATAATTATGTTTTATGTTATGCAACAGAATACAGTTTTGCAATAACATGAAACGCACGGCCGATGAAAAAACATATGGCAAAACCCACAAAGAGGTGTGAGGTCCATGAAAACTCAGAAGCTTGAAACTATGCATGTTCTCTATTCAATGGAGACAAACGTAAACGAGTTTAAAAGTATGCGAACGAAAGTTCGATCTGTATTTTTCGGTATATCTTATGAATGTTTAAATGATTTTTAAATTTAAATTGACAGAAAAGTGAAAGCAGACGATGTTTTCGATCTCAACGTTTTTATGTATTTCAAACGGTTTTAGTCCACGAAGATTCTAAGAAAAAATTTAAAAATACTTATATTGAAATAAAAATAATTACTAATCACACACTTACTTGAAACATCGTGTCACTTTCGTACCACTACGGTACACCGCCATGGAAACGTTGGCTCCATCCGAGTTCGCAGTTACTGAGAGTTCCTATTAAAAATTATTTCATTAATCATAATCTTCTTCTTCTAGCGTTTTCCCGGTCTAGTTCTAGGGTCCGCTTTCATACTTAAACTCCTCCACTTTGCAAGGTCTTCGGCATTTCTGCTGGATTACTAACGAGGCTCTGGCGAAAGTGGTTCCCATCAGGGTTTTGGAGGTCAGGCGGCAGTCTCTTCATATAATATCATAAATCTTTTTTTTTTATTGCCTAGATGGGTGGACGAGCTCACAGTCGACCTGGTGTTAAGTGGTTACTGGAGCCCATAGACATCTACGACGTAAATGCGCCACTCACCTTGAGATATAAGTTCTAAGGTCTCAGTATAGTTACGACGGCTGCTCCACCCTTCAAACCGAAACGCATTACTGCTTCACGGCAGAAATAGGCAGGGTGGTGGTACCTACCCGTGCGGACTCACAAATGGTTCTACCACCAGTAATCTGCTAGTTATTATGGGCTAGGGAGTCGCCGCATAACCTAATAATGCTTCAACTATTTCAAGAAGACTTATTTAAGGATAATCTCGGTCATGAAACTGTTAAATGATATTTCCACGCTATATTTTTTACTAAAAAATTTAACTACAGATCATTATAGTTCACTGCTAGTATTCCCAACGAAACACCCTCTAGCACATAAAATTTCCATTAGGTCAGGTAGTCGTTCCGCTAAAGTTTTAATTATGATTAGCGAAGGTACTAAATATCTGGCTAGCATTTTAAAATACACATTTTTACGACAAACCTGTAACTTTGTTAATATTAAACCTTAAAGTCGTACGAAATGTATTTACATAAAATTACTTTTTTTGTATAAATAAAGAGATTTTCACGGGCCCCTGAAGGGAGGTTAAACGTAAGAAATTATTAATAACCCGAGGCACCGAGGTAAACAGAGAACATTGACACGCCACCTATATATTAATATTATAGTGACTTGCTTTGCATAGCAGTAACTTTGTTAAATAATCTACATTCTTAATAATAAACCTGAGTTTTTTAGCACCATTGTCTGTACTACAGGCTAGACTACATTACGTGGGCTTGTACTTAAACAGAATGCTTTTCACACGACAATAGCTGTAGCTGCTATTGATGACGCGTACAGGAATTCCGGTACCATAGAAACGTCGCATTGCTTACCATTGTCGTGTCGTCAACACGCTTCGTTGGTGTCGGATTTTTTGTGATTTCAAACTTATATGGACGCTTAATCTTAATATTATATTCACGCAAATCTAGAGTTACTTTAACAATTAGTTGTTCCGATATGGTTTCTTGGACCTTGCAAAAATTTGCGTACCCTAAATTCCGCCTGTTCCACGCGGATGTCCCATTCTCCCGGCAGCCTCCGACCTCTAAAGTACTTGGACCAGTCGGTATTTTGATCGTCCACCACAAGCAACGTCACACATCGGTCTCGGTTGTAACCACGGCCCACTGACGCTACCGATGTTACACTTCCTAAATCGTACGATAAGCTTTAATATGAGAGCACGTGGTTTTTTTTTATTGCCCTTGTATGCAGACGAGCATAGGGCCCACCTGATGGTGAGTAGTTACCGTCGCCCATGGACTTCAGTAATGCTAGGGGTGCAGTCAAGCCGCTGCCTAGTATTACAGTACTCTCCACAAGCCATGTTTGAAGAAAGACATGTCATAGCACTCTGGAAACATTGTAGAAGCGAGCTCATTCCAATGCCGAAACGTGTCTAACACGCTTGTCGTGTTTTTGGCATAAAAGTATTCAATCAAACGAACAAGGATTGAAACCTGGGCATTTAGGATACGAAAATCTCACAATCCGCCAGATGCTAAGCAAGCCACAACGTGGAACATTCACCCAGCACTTTGAAGCTTAAGATCTAAAAATCTATCCAGCCTTTCAGACCGGTATTGAGATAGACAGGGGATTAACAAATGCGGGATCAGAATACGGTGATCAAAATTCAAGAAAAGAATTAGGAGAGGAAGTATCCCAGAAAATTAAACGAGAATAAACTACTATGACCCATGGCGGAGAAATATGGTATTAATAACAGCGTATAGAACGTCCAACGATTGATTTTAATTATTCTTGTGTAATTTTCGATAGCTTGATGTCTCAGAGTAAACACTTAAGAATAATCGGTCCCGTTGGACTTCTATGGCAATAAAAAGGGTTATTTACGTAAATAACATAATTTAACATTGTAAATTGGGTCTTGAAATTTTAGTGTAGGCTCACCGAGTAAATTGGCGCCTTGATCACGAGCGGCGCCGGTGAGAGATTGTACGCGTTGCAACAAGGACTCTCTAGATTTGGCGGGGGAAGATGGCGCTGATGTACCCCTAGAGCCGCCTCGCAAATTAAGAGAGAGGTCCCCACCAGCTGCTGCAGCAGACGGCGCTGGTGGAGGTCCGGACGAGCCTCCCAAGCTGCCTCCAGTCGCTAGTTAAAAATTAATCTTATTTACATCTACTTACAAATTGTCATTGATAAATTCAAATTTCCAAAACAATTAATAATAAAAAATTGCACGTAAAAACATATTTAAATTTAAATAGACGGGTTGAGGTTTCTTTTTTTCAAATGGTATTTTTATTTCATTTTATTCTATAGGTCGTAAATTGAATTGAAAAAGAAACTCGTCAAATTGAATTGTCCCAAATAAAGTTACGGTCCTATACAAATACATTTTGTTCTCCAATAGTACGACAAAGAAATAAACTAAATAAGATTATGTGAGAGTCAAAGTCTCATGTCCGAAAAATTTGCACAATTTATTGTCTTTGAAAAAAATTATTTTAAAATGGGCAAAGATAGAACAGTGAGGTACTATTTTCTCTTCTGTTCGTTAACGAGTTTCCATTTTCTTAGTAGCTGTTGATGTTGATGATAAAAATACCTTTATTTTCAAAATGAATACGATAAAATAATACATTAATAAATTTAAGTCTCGGGGTATCAGCGATTACTGTCGAGTTTCAGTCATTGGGCGAACATTGGAATCTATTCAAAATTTTGTCGAAATAATTGTTTTCAAAGGATTTGTTCAAAGAGCCCGAGAATAAAATCTGTACATAAATGAAATATGGCTTGACCATGGAAATGGTTTTCGAATTATTTATCGACAAAGTTAAACCGCAGCAATAAGTAAAACATCATGTTTCCTGACTCAAAGGTATTAAGTTAGTAATTGAAAACAAAGTCGGATTTTTGTGTGCAAATAAGAAAACATGCAATTACGAGATGTTTATTTAATTAATTGAGTTAAACATGATTCGTTAGTTATTGTTCACAATATTCTCAAAAATAATTAAAAAAAAAGGAAATTGTAAGAAAAAGTTTAAATCCCAAAGAAAAGCTGAAATTCGAATCTGGGATAAAATCAAATCATTTAGGTGGAAGAATATGTTACATCATTATAAGTTCTGGCAATAAGGTTAGTCATTTTTATAGCCTCTAAACTATCTACACCCACACTTTAAATCGGAATGCAGGACTAATTCGCGGTAAAAATAGAAAAGACGATAGTGCCGTGACGGTGTCCTTCGTGAACTGGACTTAAGTACGCATATCCTTAAGAAATTTAATATCTGCCTGCGGGATTTTAATACAGGCCCTTGCGGTACGAATTCGGCAGGCGTTTCATTTTTAAGTTGACGACGACCAAGCTTCAATCCATCAGTTGCTATATTCGAAATATTGATAAAGCTACTCAGTATACTTGAAATAGTTTATTTCTACGGAAATGGTGATGGTTAATGGTAGGCAGCGACTTAGCTATGCCCCTGGCATTGCTGACGTCTACTCATCATCAAGTGGGCTGTATGGTCGCCCGCTTACACGGACAAAAAAAAAGGACATTACATATTATACCTGTCTTTTTTTTTATTGCTTACATTGGTAGACAGCCCGCCTAGTGTTAAGTGGTTACTGGAGCCCATAGACATCCACAACGTAAATGCGCCACCCACCTTGAGATTAAGGTCTCATTATAGTTACAACGGCTGCTCCACCCTTCAAATCGAAACGCATCACTGCTTCACGGCAGAAATAGGTGGTGGTACCTACACGCGCGGACTCACAAGAGGTCCTATCACCAGTAATTTTCGTGTAATCGCTTTTTAAGATCGCTGATTCATTACAACCTCAAGCTTTTTCGAATAATAATAATCTTATACCTTTAAACGAGCAATTCTTGTACATATATATGTATATATATAATCTGAATCTCGGAAATGATTCCTACGATTTTTATAAAATTTAGTATACAGGGGATTTCGGGGGCGATAAATCGATCTAGCTACGATTTATTTTCAGAAAATGTTGTTTTATTCGTGTTTTCAATAATCAACTTTATGACTCTTCCCGACATCTATTGGCGAATAATAATACTATTTTTCGTAATTGAGAGCAACTAACTGCTTTAAAGACACAATAACACTAAAGCTATTTCAGCAGATGGCGTTGTTAAGCTACCCGAAGCCACATAAAAATGCCTAAACGATCTTGGAATATTTCATCATTTTATCAATATGTAATTCGTATTTAAAAATAATTTCTAAAAAACACAATTTATCAACAAAAAAACCGGTCGTCGTCTAGTATTATTATATAGTTTCAATTATTAAGACTTACCCTGCGACGTGGGCTTTTGAGCTTGCGGCTTGGGTTGACTAGTGGTGGCCGCGCGGCCCGTGTAAGGGTCCACCTCGCCCTCATCGCACTCCGACTGCAGATCACCGGAGCTGAATCTGCGCAATGCCTCCACTGAACTACGCGCCCCACCGCCACGCCACCAAACAGGGACACGTACAGGAGGGACAAAACCGACACACACTATGTAGCCACTCACGATTTTACACCTATAACTTTTAATCCTGCCTAAGTTCTCTATTAAATATTAAGAACTAATCTTCATCATTGAGAAAATCATGTATCATTAATTGAACGATACGATCGTAGAAAAAATTTTCAGTTTCAATTGAAAATACTTTATCTTAATAAACCAATTGATGTAATCATTTTAAATTAAATTCACTAAGCTCTGTCAGACAATCATAACATACAGAACATTTATCTTTTTATCGTGGAATAAAAAAAGAACAGTAATAAATGTACATGTGCATATAACCCTACTTTATCCATTTTAAAAGTCATCAAATTGCTTATTTATATCAAGCAGCAACATCGAATTGCGAATACGACATAGACTTCGAAGCTACATGCATTGCGGGATTAATTCCGTTGTTGTAGCTGTTATAGCGAATGAACACAACAATTAACAATCTTGGCGATCGGTCTTATTATTCATGAGTGTTACACGGTATGTGGAGGGGTGTGGTGGGATGCCAGGTTGAATTAGTGCGGACGAGGGGTGGAGGAAGCAGCGGTGAAGCGAATTTCGTCAACGGCAGTGCCACAAATTTGCGGAAACCATTAAAGGCTTCGTCAAACAGAACGCGTACTTAGCGCGCGTTAAGAGCGTTAAGCTGGCGGCGCGCTATGACGCCGAGATGTGTTGTTGTACTACTATGGTAATATACAGTCAAACAGAGTGCCAGCGTTATAAGTACGCAACGCCTTACGCGGCGTTAGGACGCTTTGACGTCAGGCGTTGTAATTTTTTACAAATTTCATTTAGCGTCCGAGTGAATCCGAGTATTAGAATACTGGATAATGCCCGAAAAATCGAAAGAATTAGTTAGAAAATACTCATGCTTATACAATGCCACATCTGAATCACTCGACATCTTAATACTTTTAAATTTTCATACTGCTATCGAAAGGCACTATGATTTGGTGAATGCGTTGCGTCAAGGAGCGTTGGACTCATCTAGTCAATTTGTGATTTGTGTGACATGAAAAGAGCGCGACGTTAAAACGCAGCGCTAAGTACGCGTTCTGTTTGACGAAGCCTTAAGCTCGCAATAAATCTTCTCATAAATTTTCTCTTTTAATGAATACAAAAAATTATTAAAGTAATTAAGTGAAATAATTTAACAAAACTGTATTTTATTTTAGAAAAGGTTGTTGAGCTTCATTTTCTTTTTGTGTATAGTAATTACAACAATAAATTAATCAAAATTATACATTCAACACCAAATATCACGCTCGGATATAATATCATTTTTATCATACGTATTCTGAAATGCATTAAATTAGCACTATTTATAGAAACAAAAATAAAAGCAGTAGATAAACTTTAAATAATTTACATACTTAAATAGATAAATACTTTAAATAATTTAATAGCAAACTTTAGATACGCATAATGTGAAGACATTTATTCATTTTTATTTATAATTATTTCTAAACAAAGCATGTAAATTCTGGTTCACAAATACTACTTAGTTATTATTTTTTTCTAGATGGGTGGACGAGCTCACAGCCCACTTGGTGTTGGCAAGTGGTTACTGGAGCCCATAGACATCTACGACGTAAATGCGCCACCCACCTTGAGAAATAAGTTCTAGGGTCTCAAGTATAGTTACAACGGCTGCCCCACCCTTCAAAGTGAAACGCATTACTGCTTCACGGCAGAAATAGGCAGAGCGGTGGTACCTACCCGCGCGGACTCACAAGTGGTTCTACCGCCAGTAAAAATACTTTAAGACGACTTTCGCCTAAACATATAATTTTATTTTATTTTAGGGTAACAAAACTATATACATATATATTTCAAAAATAAACTGAAACAATACACATAGAGTAATAGTACAGTTAAAACAAAAGAAAAAAGACCATGCAAGAAATTAGAGTGTTTATAGCAAGCAAATTACAGAAGAAAATTACAAGCAAATTGAATAACAGTTTTAATTATTAAAACCACTTTTACGGATGATTGACCGTCCATGACCACGGATATTGTTCAAAACGTATAATATATATAAATAAGTAATAATACTAAAATACAAATAAAGCGATATTCACACGTAGAGTAGTTTTAAACACATTAACGACTCCAGAAAATCAAAGGAAATACCAACAGCCCACGTTTTTATTTAATTTATTAAAATACGTACCTTCTTTTCAAGTAATTAACATTGGAAGTGAAAGAGCTGCGGAAGCTTGAGAAAGACAGGGTTGATGTGGTCGCGGCCTGCGGGCCACAGATCCCAGGACACCCGGACCGCTCTATTTTGACGTCCCCTGAATATTAATTTGAATTAGCCGGGTCGGAATTCCCTTTTCAGGAATATTATTTTTTGCAACATTAATTTACGTTACACACATGTAAATTTGTTACAAGCCGAAGCTCAGGATAAACAAAAATTCTTCACCGAAACACAAATTTATTTTAAATTCAGCTATTACGACAATTAACTTGAGACGAGCCGTTCGTCGTTTCTATAGAACTCTCTTTCTATCGCCTATTTAATTATTATCACGCTTTTATACTGGTTTCGATTATGGCTTCAAATTTCTAGAACATTCCCGATAGAACCAGAAATTTCGAGAATGATCTAGATCTAGACTAGTCTTGCTTATGTTGAAAACATTCACCCTTGTAACACTCACGATACAAATCGAACACGGAGGACTAAAACATTCGAATAATATCTCCAGAGCATTCCAGATATCCAGCTATCTAACGACAGATGGTATATGGTAATAGTATGTAAAAGGTATGACACAAAATAGAACGATAAACGAAAGGTCCGGTTTCTGGTTACTTATACGTCTTATACTTACAATATATATTTGCGGTCTCTTACAAAATAGGGTACAACTTTTCAGAATTTAAGGCAATGTAAAGCTGATAATTTAGTACGCCCGTAATTCGAATCTGAAGTCCAATTATTTTCGTTGACAGACAGTAGCAATTTATCTTCTCATTAAACTTATTAAGCCCAACTCGAAAATAAAGTAAGCTCTGGACGAGAACGCATGTCATAAATCAGTATATTTACAGTCTTAACCTAGATCGCTAAATAAAGGTGACCTTCCATTGCCTTGATCATAGGTATTTATATAATATGTACATATATGTACAAAGATCTTATATAAAAATAAGTACTTAATAGTGATTTCATCATATTATTGTTTTTTTTATTTATTTCAAACGGTAAATACCACATTTAATGTATTTTTTTGACGATTCTTGTCCGCCTGATTTTGACCATAAACTCGGCAATTGTACATACATTTCGCGTTTAATGTTTTGTATTTGCTGCATTTGTTTTAATATTCAATAAGCCAGACTCTACTTTACTCTTCTTAAGATATTGTAGAGTAAACAGTACGCATATTCAGCTTGTGATGAATAAACAAAAAAATGTCACAGTTATTCCATTTTGAATACATTTATCTACAAAAGAGGCGAAAGGAATATTACGTACGTCTTAAGTAGCCTTACTATACTGTAATAGCTTTAAGAAAATTCTAGAACACTATCTAACACAATAACTTTTAACATTCCTATTGAATTGAAATATAACAAAATGGTTGCTCAGAATCAATGCGATTATTTATTATTCTGTTTGATAATATAAACGAATATTGTAATCGTAGTTCACTTACCTCGGGAAATCTTTGCGGAAGTATCGTAAGCGTCAATGATCGGATTGGAGCAAGCGAAGTGTTCTGATGACAAGCAACTAAGGGGAGGCTACCTGTTCAGAAAACCGTACCCTTAATTTAAATCATACTTATATCTTTCTAGTGTAACTACCTACTGAAACTGCAACTTTACAGGGGATATAATATTTAAAGATAAAAATTTGAAAAAAATATCATAACAAAAGAACTTCGTCAGCTATATGAATGGAATAAACTTAATTGTAGTTCAATTAAAAACATCAAACTGTTGATACTAATCTATATATATAAAAGAAAGTCGTGTTAGTTACACTATTTATAACTCAGGAACGGCTGAACTGATTTGGCTGAAAATTGGTGAGGAGGTAGCTTAAAACCAGGAGAAGGACATAGGATAGTTTTTATCACGTTCCCGTGGGACGCGACGTAAAACGTGGTATAACAAAACGCAACTGATATGGAATAACAAAACGCAACTGACAGCTAAACGTAATATGGTTAATTATAGTAGAATTTTGAAGTTGACCGGTTGATGTGTTTGAAACAAACTGTGTGGCGGAACAAAGTTCGCCAGGTCCACTAGTAGCAAATAAAAAAACACTATTGATTACAAAGATAAACGTCGCATTTAGCGAAATGTCACTCATTACAAATAACCTTTCACCCCTATGTTTTAGTTTCTTGAAGGTTCCTAAATAATTGTCCGTATTGTTCGAGAAACGGTCGACACATTAAAATTAATTTCGGATCCTTTTCCTTGTATAATAGATCTTTTTTTTTTTTTTTTTATTGCTTAGCTGTGTGGACGAGCTCACAGCCCACCTGATGTTAAGTGGTTACTGGAGCCCATAGACATCTACAACGTAAATGCGCCACACACCTTGAGATATAGTTCTAAGGTCTCATATAGTCACAACGGCTGCCCCACCCTTCAAACCGAAACGCATTACTGCTTCACGGCAGAAATAGGCGGGGCGATGGTACCTACCCGTGCGGACTCACAAGAGGTCCTACCACCAGTAAAATCTGATCTGATAATAATATCCTTAGTCTTCGTGTTAAAACTCCTTAACAACAATACTCCTAAACCTCTTTATTATTGTATAAATGTATAATACTATATGTAATAATGTCCCGACCCTTTGTCGCCCTTCGGCTAAATTTATCAGAGCGATAAATCGTACTTTTTCGTGACATTCGTTCCTTTTTTCTTTTAATACAAAAACGTGTTTTAATAGGATATCAAATGTAAAAGCTTGTAATCAATTACACTCTATTTTTACAGCCTAAAACTATAGGAATTAGTTGAGTAATAATACTGTAGAGATGAAACTTTTATTATAAAGATACTATTGTATTATATTTCCTTAAAACAAACAAGCTAACACTAGTTTATAGGAAGTTTCAAGTTAGAAAATAACCGAAAATGCGACACAGGTCTAGTCCCGAAATAGTGATCTTTCGTATGACTGACGAATGTGATACTGCTGAGCCACAAGTTCGAATTCGTATGGGCTGCGGTGATCACACGCGGTGAGCACATCCCATGACTCCCAAGAGGTGAAATTGTATGATAAATTAATTAATAATTTGTGTTCGATACGTAAATTATATGTTTTTTACAAAAATCGGTATGTTTATGAACCACAATATTTTCACAAACTTGATTTGTCCTTTTGGCTCGTCGAAATGCTTTTTTTTTGTTATTTCCTACCTAATCTGATACCTTAACTAGTAGGTGAGCTCACGGGGCTCAAACTGGAGTGATGCTAACACTGACCCTAGCAGGAGCAGTGCTTCGCAGAATCTACCACCGAATCGGAAACGCGACCCACAATTTGGGCGACGTCGACTGTTTACCATTCGGTCTACAGGATCGGGTATGTAGTTTCGAGCGGCCACGACAAGAGGGTTCTCATGTCGGCGAAGTGCTAAGAAAAGGCGCCTTTCGGCTTTTTCTTAGCTTAGCTTAGCTTGAATAAACAATAGCTTGGATAAACAAAAATCCAGAGCCTGCAGAAAAATTTAAAAAGAGTCATTAAAAAAAGTTCTTTCAAAACTGACAGAGCACTGATTTTAATACATTGCTTCGTTGACCGAAGCAATTTACTTCGTCTCTTTCCATCGAGCAGTGAATCATTACGCAACCAACCCTCGTATTTCGGCGGTTGATCCATTACTAGGCCGTTGACTGGCACTCGTTTATTACGTACGTTTTACTCTCCCCTTCTTTATGTAATCGTAAAAAAAATGGAATTTTCACACATAAATTTTACGAAACTGAATCTTATAACAAGATAATCAATAGTTTATCTGATTCAATCAGTCACGTTTGATTACTTTCGACAGTAACCTTTTATTTTAATAATTATAGATTGTTAATTGTCACTCACAAGAATATATTAAACTGTTTTATCTTTGCTTATTAATATGTAGATTAGATTTCCTAGTTTTTTACATGCAGCTTTTTTTTTTATTGCTTAGATGGGTGGACGAGTTCACAGCCCACCTGGTGTTAAGTGGTAACTGGAGCCCATAGACATCTACAACGTAAATGTGCCACTCACCTTGAGATATAAGTTCTAAGGTCTCAGTATAGTTACAACGGCTGCCCCGCCCTTCAAACCGAAACGCATTACTGCTTCACGCCAGAAATAGACCTAGTACCTACTCGTACGGACTCACAAGAGGTCCTACCACCAGTAAAACTATAATCAGTAATCTATTAATATAGAAATAATAGCTTCGCTCGCAATAATATAGAAAAACAGTGCTCTGAGGAATTGTTCGAGATGATACCAGCATCTCGTTTTTAGCATCGCACCAAAAAAAAAAAAAACAATAAATATCGTCTAATAAATTACTGGTGGTAGGGCGTTCGGGTAGGTATCGCTACCCTACTTATTTCTGCTACGAGGCAGTGCGTTTCGATATGAAGGGCTGGGCAGCCGATATATTATAAAACTGATACTTAGAATTCAAGTCTCAAGTTGGATGTAAGTATTTATATCGTTGATGTCTGTAGGCTTCGGTTACCACTTAATACCAGGTTGGCGCGAATTCGTATATCAGTAGAAGCAATAAAAAATCATTCGGTGTAGTTGTTAAAATGCGAAAGCATAAGAAGTTGACTTTCGCATTCATAATATTTAGAAGGATCGATTATAATAGAAGGAAAATTCGATTGGATGTAAAGGAAAACTTCAAAACCGCTTCACAAACGCAAAATCCTTTATCTGTAAACTCAAACAAAGCAATTTTCACGAGGTAAGAACTTTTTTTTCAGAATACTAGCTAAATTTGAAAAATGTTCAAAGAAATAAATTATTAAAACGTATAAAAGAGGAAGTGATAACAATTTGGACTGTCATCTAAAAGAACAGAAGCATTCGATTCTTTAAAACACACGAACAGAAACAGCGCCTACTAAAACGAAGTCTACAAGATTTGTTTCAAACCAACAAATTGCTATACGTATGTGCTCTTAAACACCGTAAGTGTATCTTGTTTACAGGTATAGATGAAATATAATAAAACACTGTTAATATTCGTCACGTCGTATACAAAGATCGTTAACTACCTTTTGGCTGACAGCCAAGTCTATCCGCCGCTTTTCTGTTACGCAAGAATCGATTCGGAGAGTTGAGTGTTGAATTCTAGCAAATACATGATATCCGGTGCCTCGAAACACGCTCCAGTTTTGAAAAAATCAATTGAACTAAATCATCGTTTGCGTAAATTAGCAGAAAACAAATTGCCGTCGATTGTTATCGTTTAATATTTCGGACGTAATGAATTCGCCCCCTGGGGGAGACCACACTATTATAGCTCCTACATATAAGCCAATAAACATTACGGTCCGCTTGGAACAGTGGATAATTGCTTCCTAAACATCGTTTACCGTCGTTTCGTGAAAACGTTCACGATATAACAAAAAAATGCTTTGAGAAATACATAAATATGTAGATGTAATGATTAATCAAAAATAATTTTTTTGTTGTGTAAGTACCTCTATAAAACCAAATTATTGAATATGCAACATAAAAAAAATTGAGACATACCTCAATTGGCCCTAGCCGACCGTGTACCATTGTTCTATTTAATCCACACCCCATATAATCTTTTTCGTTGGTAATCATTACAAAATTTCACATCTAAAATGAAGAATTTGGAGAATAGCTGTGCACACGCATTTAAAGTTCAAACTTCATTCCTTGTAGGCATAAAAGCAATGATTATCGTCAAAGCGCATCAAAACCTATCCACCACAATACCTAGTTATAATTATAATTCCCTTGTGTTTATAAAAAAAACTATTCCATCAAAACCTATCCACCACAATACCTGGTTATAATTATAATTCCCTTGTGTTTATAAAAAAACTATTCAAATTCCTAAGTGATTCGGTGAAAGCCAAAATCAATTAAATTTGAAAAATTATGAGAGTTTAACAATAGTAAATTCTAATGTTGTCTATGAAATAAACACATAGCATGAATCCAACAAACTTTAGTTTAAAATTTATACAAAGGTCCCTTTGTAGAAAAATCTCCGAAAGCTAACCGATTAGGATTAGTTTTCTGAAGACTATCTTCAAATAGCTTCTTATGATATTAGTTTTTTTTTTCTAACAATATAAAAGTTGGCAAAGTATTTGGCAAAAGTTTTCGACCAAATTTATTGTATTCAATCTAAGAGAATTAAATAATTTTACATAAACTAAATTCAAAAAATAATTAACCCAAAACGTCGTCACCGCGTTTTGATTTAACCTAATCACCAATTTTGTCGCCTTTAAACTCGCAATCCCACCCTACGAGGACGTTCCCCGCCCTATAAACCTACTATAACTTAACCCCGTATCGTTACATTTATGTACCCATTTTGAGGTTCACATCTGAAATCTGACAGTTTCATGAATGAAAATATATTAGAAAGCCGTAAACACATTCTAGATTTTCGGTTTTACGGTAGACGATAATGCTAGGAAATAGGAAAATAAACTTACTGGATTCGGGACGATTCCGGTGAAGCGTGAATTCTTTTCTAGAGCACAAAACGCGTGTTCACGACTGCAAAGTGTGGGTAGCAAGGGGAATGCCTTCTCAAATACTGATGGGGAACTGAGTGTCAGCGCACGCCACCCTGCGGTATTGATTTTGGGCGGTAACGTCCATCCGCTACAGTGGAGACACCTTACAAGAACTACAAGCTGCAATGGTTTGCTCTTACATTAAACAGATGGCGTGAAAAGCAGAAGTACACAATTTTCGCGCGTTCACTTTATCATTATTTATTATTATTATTATCATTTTTTTTTATAAATTGTGTTTTTAGAAATTATATTTAATTACGAATTACATATTAATATTATATTATATTATTTGTTATTTACTTTCAAAAAAAAAACCAAAAATTATGTTTAAGTTGATAATTATCGATAAAGTTGATTATTAAAAACACGAATAAAGAAACATTTTCTGAAGGTAAATCGATCGTAGCTAGATTTTTTTTATTGCCCTTGTAGGCAGACAAGCATACGGTCCACCTGATGGTGAGTGGTTACCGTCGCCCATAGATTTCAGCAATGCCAGGGGCAGAGCCAAGCCGCTGCCTAAAGCCTGTACCTGTATCCCTAATTTCATAAATACCAAATAGCTCGATAGAGGGTTTTTCAACAATGCGAATGGGCTTCCTCTGTAATAATACCTACTTAAATAAGATACGATTATTGGATCAGGTCTATTGGAGAGGAACTAATGGCAAGAAATGGATTGCATTTCCCTATCATCCAATAAATTGCTCCATGAGATATTGAAGGGGACACGAAGCGCGAAGTCATGTGCATTGTTTTATTGCTAATTCAATGATTGCTCAGGTTTCATCATGTAATGGTTATGGCTTATTAATTGTTTAATTGCTCGTAGAACGGATGGCCGTTGGGGCCGAAAAGTTTTTGAGGGGCGACCGCGTACCGGAAGACGTAGCGGGGGTAGGCCTCCCACAAAATGGACCGACTACCTATTGAGGTTCATGGGGATCCGCAGCGCAGGACCGATCTTTGTGGCAAGGAACGGGGAGGCATATGTCCATCAGTGGGTAGAATAGTATTGTTTAACATCTGTAAAAGCGCAGGTATTCTCATCTCATTTCATTCCATTTGATTCAATCCCATCATTATATTTCACTCCAATTGATTAATACTTCAGATAAATTAATTTCATTTAGTTCTGCTCCATTCAATTGTTCATACAACATAGTGTAAATGTCTTATAGTTAAATAATTGAAGAATAAATAAATTCGACGCTGGCAACAATGGTATCGCAAGACGCCACTTGCCTTACTGAAAAAAGAAAAAGAAGAAAAGGCCGCATAGATTACGACTCTGTTACGCCGATGGTGCATGCTGTTGAGCTTTCTATAGCCTCCGTTGACCTTTTAACACCAGACGATCAAAGCATATGCCAATCAACCAAAACATAAAAAATCATACTGACACAAATCAAAAATTTGAATACATTTTTTCACCATGAGCAATATGTTTATTTACCAATTATAAGTTGCGTAGGAATGAAGTGTGTCCTCTAGCGCTGATTCATTGAATTTGTAACGCGTTGAATTCTAATGCATCGCAAGCAACACGCACAAATACACGTTAAGGTAATTGAAATCGTGTACTAATGAATTATTGAAATTGTCGGGGTTTTTTTTTATTAATAAACAAAACACATCGCCTTTATTGCGGTAGTGCACCTTGACTGTACTTCTGGTATCGTTGGTTACCATTACGAAGACGACCACTTACCGCCAAGTAGGCCGTGCGCTCGTCTGTCCTAGAGCTATAAGAAGCTTTAAAATGAAAATTGTAGTTAGATATTTATGGTGTACATAGGTTAGACATACAACGTGGTCGAAATCTTTACAACTACACCTGAGAATGTGCAAAAAGAAGATTATCTGCAGGATCTTGTGGTATACCTGCTGTCCTGTGAGTGTGTGCGTGTTGGACACGGATCTAAAGTGATGTGTGGATGTGTGCGTGTGTCGTAACGCCCGCCAACCGCCCGCAACCGCCGACGCTCCGCTCAAACGTTGCGTATCCGACACCTGGCTCTCGTCCACACTTGTGACCCAGTAATAATCAACTTTGAGCCTTCACTAGTCCGTTTAATATAAGAAGTATAAACATATAATCGTTATGTAATAGCACTATAATATTTTTTTATGATTGAAGACTTAATGGTTGCTGGAGGTATTTCCAATTTCACGAGGACAGGTGGGCGAGCAAAGGCTCAGTCAGAAGGGATGGGATTTGCTAACAGCTGCCCGAGCGCCTCCAAAGGAGAGCTAACAACTCAAGGGCAACTGCTTCGCGAATGAATCTACTACCGGATCGGAATCGCGACCCGCTGAGAAGATCCGACGAGAAACTCAGCGAGCTGATGCATGTTAGGCTGCACGTCGAACTCTTTGTCGAAATCGACGAGTACGGTTAGGCACTATAAAAGTGACAACGTACCTGTTTTTTTTTCTCATTTTAAGAAAACGCTTCATATCTTGAACGTAACGTAACTTTCACTGTATTGTTTTTGGAAATTATCAAATATTATTTGTATACCTAACTATAATCTTACCGATAAATCAATGTGTACAATGTATTTTGAAATCGAAATCAGTTTTGCGTCAGAGCTTTTGTCTTAGAAAAAAAAAACTATTTTAATGATTCTTTAATTTATTTGTGGCTTTATAGCTGGTGCTTCTCATGGGATCCCACCGATTTGCATTTTTTTTAAGTTAACCTTAATAATGTATATTTCATTGAGTTTTTTTGTTTTTTTTTTTTTATTATGTCCTTGTCATTCCAATAAATTATTTTGTGCCTTACTAAATTTTTTTATGACGGTTAAAAAAAAAAATCGTTCACTGTGAACGAGACCGCTCACAGAAAGTAAACTTTATGTGGCCATGGCGTCGCAGTGTAGCTGTGAGCCTCGAGCCAGCCGGTTGGTCCGTCATGCCGCGTTAGCACTCCGAACGACAAACGAACGCGTTAATCCTTTTACAACTGACAAGTGATCAAAAATGTTTAAAACGTGGAGTTTTTTTGTTTGCGCTCTGCTGCTCGCCAACGCAAGAGCACAGGTAAATAGTAATTTTCAATTTAAGAACCCGCGAACACGAGCCTCGACTAGACTCCGGTTTGATTACATTATTTAACTCTTTGTTTTTGTTGTCTGACGCTGTTGGATAACGTTTGATAGTTCTTCGAAATAAGAAGACGTGAGCTTTTTTTTTTCCGGTCAAATATTTTAGCGATCTATTGTTAAATCACCCTGACCGCCGCTTATCAAGCTAACATGTACTAAATAAGTAAAACTTGATGTTTGACGATGTAATAAGCTTTTAAATGGGATAGTAGTAAAAAGTCTCTTGGATTGCAAAAAAAGACATTGAAATAATTTGATTTTTAAGCGTACATCTGAAAGCCAATCGTTCAGTTTCATGTTCTCTATGTAAAGTAGATGATAGTAAAAGAGTACTTGTATGCTATACGTAACCCAGTTCTTAACCCATCATACAATTTACATTACGAATATGTAACTCGAATACCACTGGCCATATTTACAGAGCTATGTGTAAATAAGTTGCATTCTGTTTGTCTACCTTGTACAACACAGCTCGGTTTGCATAGATGATTTTTTTTGTAAATGAGTCCGAGGAAGGTTGATTATCCACGGTGCTATATCAATATTTAAACGCCTCACCACCAAGTTGGACCCCATTATTTTTTAGACCCCATTCATAATTTTTTTATGGTCATCAAAATAATCATAAAAATCGGCTCGATGCTTTAAACGCTTTTCTTATTTTTTATTAGTAATTTATGATGCATATTGGCCTGATGATTTCTAATACTCACAACTTGTATCAAAGCTACCACACTGTGTAGTATAGTTATCAGAAGAGACTTTGAAACAGGCAAAATAGGCAGGTTGTAATCCCGAGGTACCTTCAAGGAGCTGTTTCAAGGGCAAATGCCTTGAACCATGGATAATTGTTTATGTCGTAGATGATAATTTTTATGCAAAAACTGATAGAGCACGACGAAAGTTTTTAGTCGGTGACTCTCTTTTAGTAGTTTCATTCATTCAAGCCACAATTCAAGCACTCCAATTTTAGCCTTACCGTACTAATTATATTAAGAAGATAAATCCCCAACGCCACTCAAAGTGATTGAAAGATGCCTCCACAACTTTTGTTCCTTACGGAATGTAAATAGTTTCCTCTTGATTATGTTTAAATTTTATTACAATGAATAGACTTATCCTAAATAAGGCGCGAACACCAATGCCAACTTCAACAGACATTACCGGCGCGGGCGCAAGGTTACATTGAACACCTACACGGCCTACGCAAATATACGCTGCTTTTCTCAATTCTAACAACGAAAACCTTCCCTTGAAAGTCTTGTTTAATAAGTGGCTTTTTCGCATAGATGGGTTTTCACTTATCATCTGGTTTTAACTGAAAATAACAACGTAAACGCCGCCACCCATCTTGCCATATAAGCTGAAAGATTCCATTGTATTGTTTGATGACTGTCCCACCCTTCAAACTGGAAAGCAAGACTGCGTCGCGTCAGAAATTTGCCTCATCCAAGTACTCACAATACGCCCCGCCACCGGCAAAAACCATGAATAATTTCGACCAAATAATAAACAGTTTTTTGACTCTAAACAGAAATAGTAAATTTAAAATGAATTAACATAATCGTTTGTTTTATTTAAAATGGAGAAATCGTATATTTTCATATTGATTATGTACATATTACTAATTTTAATATCTCTTTTGATCATGACTATTATGGCATAATAGCACTGATACAACAATACGATTTACGACGACTCGTCTCTCAACAAATACTTGACTACTAAATAAGATTAATAAATAATAAGCTAAATTGCTGCAATGAATTTACATTCAAACGTAGAATCCGAACATGACTCAAAAAATACATTGAGTCAGAGGAAATATACATACATACTTTAAATAAACAGCTACAGAGAACAGATAATGAATCAGTCGTAAAAATAAGAAAATATACACGTGTTTGTCATAAGAAAACAATCGTTTTGTGACATATGTATGTTCATAAGTATGCATCATTGTAAATATTTTGTATTCAAAACGTACCATGCATATTCTATACCGCACATTTTAAATCTATTTTCATGTGCATTCACTATGCCTGTCACTGGCATGAGCTATTGAACTGTCAGTACTGAAAATCAGCTGCTGAATTTAGAGAGATTAAGAGCAATAAAATGAAGTGAACTGCAGTTTTCTTTAACAATCATCATTTATTTATTTATTTTTCCTACCTAAGCTGATGGTCTTGAGAGACCATTTCAGTGTAGCTTTAACTAGTAGGTGAGCTCACGGGGCTCAAACCCCGGGAGTGCTGCTAGCACTGGCCCTAGCAAGAGCAGTGCTTTGCAGAATCTACCACCGGGTCGGAAACGCGACCCATTAAGAAGATCCGGCGAGTCTATGGGTAGTTTACTCGCCAAACCCTTCGTCGCAAACCACGAGTTTGACGAGAACGGTTAGTTAGAGAACGGGTTAGTAGATCAGGAGGATCCGAAATGACGTTTTTAGGGCGACGTCGACTGTTTACCATTCGGTCTGCAGGATCGGGTACGTAATTTTCAGCGGCCACGACATGAGGGTTTTCGTGTCGTGCCGCCTTCTCAAAGCGGCGCAATGATGACGAGGTAGATACTTACCGACTGAGTCAAGCTCCAGGTCATCATGCAGATTCACGCTCCTTAGGAACCATGGTGCTCCGACGGCTATCCTGCAAAAACGGGATTGAATGACTTGAAGGGGTTTCGAGTCGGTGCGGGCCGCGTGAGCGAACAAACACTGCGTCACCATAATTCGAAGGGACAATTTACTTCGCTTAAAATATTCATAAGAAAATACGAATTGTACATACCAGTATAGGAACGTAAAGTTGATCTTAAGTATTTTTTAATCGAATTTAAAACAAAAACCACTTCGAATAATACATAAACAAACACAGTGAATGTACAACGACATTCTTTATTTTAATCAGCTTAGCATTGACTTAATATGAACAACGGAAAATAATTAACCTTTAAATATTACATAAACTACTTATACGTACAATAATTACACGTAACACTGTTAGTTACGTTTGGCTAGGTGCTATGGAGATTATCTTCAAAGCCATCTTAATTGTTGTTTCAGTTACAACATCGAAACGGGATTGTTTTAAATCTCATCTAAAAACCAATTCACTGTCTTAACGAAACATTTATATATTTATGGTTGTTTTCTAACGAAACTATTGTTTTTCGAATACATTTACCTGAATCGTCGAAGTCGTCGTGGCCTGAAGGATAAGACGTCCGGTGCATTCGTTGCTGCGATGCACCGGTGTTCGAATCCCGCAGGTGGGTACCAATTTTTCTAATGAAATACGTACTTAACAAATGTTCACGATTGACTTTCACGGTGAAGGAATAACATCGTGTAATAAAAATCAAACCCGCAAAATTATAATTTGCGTAATCACTGGTGGTAGGACCGCTTGTGAGTCCGCACGGGTAGGTACCACCGCCCAGTCTATTTCTGCCGTGAAGCAGTAATGCGTTTCAGTTTGAAGGGTGGGGTAGCCGTTGTAACTATATTGAGACCTTAGAACTTATATCTCAAGGTGGGTGACGCATTTACGTTGTAGATGTCTATGGGCTCTAGTAACCACTTAACACCAGGTGGGCTGTGAGCTCGTCCACCCATCTAAGCAAAAAAAAAATAACCTGTTCAGTGCAAAGAAGTTACTTACTCCTTACACAGCTTTATGGTTCAAACTTATCTTAAGTCTAGTCTACGTCTGTAAGCTTGGCTTATAAGATCCATAGACCCGAAAGCACTTAATCTTAAAACCGCCTACAAATGGCTTAAAAATAATAAAAGTTTTTTTTTTTTTTTTATTGCCTTTGTAGGCAGACGGGCATACGGCCCACCTGATGGTGAGTGGTTACCGTCGCCCATGGACTTCAGCAATGCCAGGGGCAGAGCCAAGCCGCTGCCTACCGCAGAGTAGTTACCAAAAGTAGTTAAAACATAAAACATACTATGGAAATATGTTTTCCCAGCCCCAGTAATAAAATCTTATGGTTAAGTGTGTAGGCGCCAGTTGCTGTGTCCTTAAATAGTATGTAGTTTATTTATATAAAACTATTAAAAGTATCGTTGTATAATATGATACTATTGACTGGAACAGGTTAGAAGATCTTGTGTAATAATAGTCTATCCGGCTATTTACTTGGTCAGAAGACACAGGTGTGACCCTGGAGATAATAAGTACCGTCACTTCCCTACGGTCATCCGTCATAGTCATACCTTAACCATAATTTGTTGTCTAATTCTACGTCTAACGGTTTTAAAGTTTTTTTTTCAAATTGCGGGACATAAACCGGTCCAAGGATATTAGTTATTACTGGAGCCCTTGGATATCAAAACTAAAATGCTTTTACTTATCTTGAAACACAAGGTTCAAGGTTAAATTCAAATAGATACGAAAGCTGTCTGACACTTCAAAATAGAACGTTTTTTTTTTATTGCCCTTGTAGGTAGACGAGTACACGGCCCACCTGATGGTGAGTAGTTACCGTCGCCCATGGACATCAGCAATGCCAGGGGCAGAGCCGAGCCGCTGTCTACCGATGTGTTACTAATTCGCGGCAGAAATGCATCCGTGTGGGCTTGTAACATGTCCTAATAATAGTACAAACGCATCGTGAGCCCGCTCAGCTTTGGACCGTCTGCCCTATGTCTCTGTGTCGCGAATCTATTATGCGTTCCAACTTGAAGAGTATTAGAAAAGCAAATCTAGCTTTGGCGTTCGCTGAAAAATAAATCATAGTCATAAAAAAAAAAGTATTTAAAGTTAACCCAACAATACTGTAATCAAAACTGCTTAAGTAGAATTCCTCCTCCTTGCGTCGTATTCCTTATTGCTGAGGGTCGTGACCACCCTTTTGTATCACCTCCGCACGTACGATCTTTCTCCATCCATTCTTGTCTCTGGCGGTGTGGAGGGCGTTCTAAAACGTGGAATCAAGAGCGGTGCGGATCTGGTCGTACCAACGTATTGGGCTGCGCCCCCGAGGTCTTTTCCCATCTACCTTACCAGTAATAGAATTACTTACAAGTAGAATTAATCATCATGAAAACTGCACAGTATTTCAAACGGCCTAACGATTATAAAATGTATTATGTAAATTGAAATTTAAGACGTACCTTATTTTAGTTTTAATGCAATTCGTACAGTGCAAGTACAGTCAGTCAGTCATAGAAACAATACGTCGGTATTTATCGTTTCTACAATCGAATCATTTCATGGACATTATATGGCATTGCGAGTACCATGATAAATGACGACGTGCAACGCATCTAATTAAATGCGCTTGCTTAATAAGTACGCCGTACACTCGTAGTATTTTTATATATATAATTTAATGTATGTAATTTAATGCAGAATAATGGTAATCCGCAAACTACTTAACTAGGTGGGTGTTCTATAAACTGACACCACACAACTACAAAGGTTTTTTTTTGTTGCTTAGATGGGTGGACGAGCTCACAGCCCACCTGGTGTTAAGTGGTTACTGGAGCCCATAGACATCCACAACGTAAATGCGCCACCCACCTTGAGATATAAGTTCTAAGGTCTCAATATCTCGGCTGCCCCACCCTTCAAACCAAAACGCATTACTGCTTCACGGCAGAAATAGGCAGGGCGGTGGTACCCACCCGCGCGGACTCAAAAGAGGTCCTACCACCAGTAATTACGCAAATTATAATTTTGCGGGTTTAATTTTTATTACACGATGTTATTCCTTTACCGTGGAAGTCAATCGTGAACATTTGTTGAGTATGTATTTCATTAAAAAAATTTTGTACCCGCCTGAGATTCGAACATCGGTGCATCGCTCAACACGAATGCACCGAACATCTTATCCGTTAGGCCACGACGACTTCATGTGATCGAACAATGTCCAAATATTTTCAAAATGTGTAAACATCAAACAATTTGGATGGCAAGTTGATCTCATCCGATGTTAAACATTTAAATGACCCGAAGCCTAGTCTTAAAGAGTATGCCGTCGTCAACTTTGAGACATTAGGTCTACAACACAATTGCATCAGAACAATGGCTTTGTCCTTCTCTTTCAGGCCAAAGCGCGTTTTGATTCGCCGCTGAAAGAGACAGTATTTTAAAGCCATACCAGTACGTATGGCCTTCCTCCAATAAGTAAACAAAACCAAATGAATATTTCATTTATAACTACACAATGCTATTCTTTGATAATTTAAGTTTATAAAACCCATGCGGATTGACGACACTCTCTACCATCAGGATAAGTAGTCAAAGTCAGATATATTTTAGCTAGTCATTATCTAAAAACAAGATTAATGATAAATACCGAAATACCGTCATTTATTGTAAAATTCTAAGGACACATTTGTACGACCAAATAACCCGTACTTGGTGATCAGGGCATATATTATGTCGATTTTTTATGTATAGGGTATCATAGTTGGCCCTCTACTTTGTTGCCGAGTAACCGCGGGTCAATTTAAAACCTGTTCAAAGTGATTTTCAGTCTAATTGGAAATTTACTTTGACCGATAGGACTGAGGATCGCCAGTTTGATATATAAAATATTATACAGCTTTAATGATTTAACATTCAATATAATCACACTCTAAATTATAACGCATACAAGAGCCAGCAATAACTAAATTAAAAATAAGATACCTATAATTGTAGAGTGGAATGAAAGTATGTAGAGTTTTTCTATTGACAATTGCACGAAGACAATTGTATGCAACCAAATGCCGTTTAAACCCACTTTAAGCAGTAGATTCGAATACGATTTAGAGAAAAGTTGTATATGTATGATTTGAAAGTAGTAATAATAATAGTAGAAAATACCAATATCATTTGGCGAAAAGAAAAAAAAACAGATTGGTATTCTTAAACATGCGTTACACTGTTTGCGATTAAGCTAATTTTTGCATACGTCCTAGGATCAAAAATTTAAAGTACAAACATAGTCATGGTAATAACAATACCCTCTGACAAACATAATATGATTGTGCAAAACAGACTTTATTACGTCGTTAATATGTATGTGAAATACGCAACTATGTGCCAAGTCTTGATGAATAACGAACGCTTTATCGGGTATTCAATAGTTTACAAAAAGTTAGAATTTAAAGATAAAACCTTACTACACATAAAAATATATTTGTGGTAGTGAAACGTAACTTTCAATAATATGTTTTCGAATCCCCCCTTGAAAGTTTTTCAATGACGCAAAAGAAAGTGAAGTCCATAATGACATATTAGTTGGTAGGCACTTTAAAAAGCATTAAGTTCGCGTGATTGAGCTAAGTGATTTGGCTCGAGTCCACCGGCGGCCTCCACGACGCCAGGCGAGGCCGCATCTTCCTCATTCATTACTCGGAATTATAGATTGTTTCGTGTCAACTTAATTTCATTAGTCTTGATCTGCGAATATAATTTCATTTACTCTTTTGTTATCATAACATTTGCACAGTATGTTTAACACGGTTTTTGTATTCAGCTGTTAAAAGTAGTAGGTCAAACTTTTGGTATATATTTCGTAACATTATGTTTGGAACGGAATTCCTTATCGCACGTTTTGTTCGCGGGCTGCGGGTCTGGATAGAAAAAAGTGTAACAATGAGAAACGACAATCTTTTTTTCGGTGATTTTTGAGCCACTTCCCGATCACCCAGAAAACTGGAACTCACCTTCAGCAAAAAATATTTTATGTATTTAAAAAATAAAAAGTGATATTTTTTTATTTTTCTCTAATATTTCAGAATTTATCTCGTACGCAAACTTTATTGGCGTTTATTCGCATTATCTTTACTTTTTATTTCATAGTTACTTTTAACACAAATACAAAAAAGGTATAGCATAATAAAATCCGCTTCAAGCAAATCTCAATAAGACTGCTCGCTTTATTTTACTAGCTAATAATTCATTAGGTTGAAAATTATAATTCTCATAAATTTTAAATATCATTCAATTTCAGTTTCATTACATTTTATTTTTAAGTTGTATAACATGAACGTAGTTAAGACGGCCGTGTTGTGTGCGTTCGAAACGCTCTGATTGCTTCGTGTGCTGATCAAAGCCAGATTACGATGTGCGGAAACACACAATGCTCTGGATACTACAATTTCCCTAAATAATGAACAAACATACATCTATTTAATTCAACAGCACCAAGTTACTGGTCGTTAAATCAAGGAAATGTTTCATATTGCGTAAGATTCCATAAAATTTCGTACTTCAAACAATCTTCATTTTCACACATTTACATTATTAAAGGTATTTAAAAGCCTAAATTGATTACGTTTGTAAAATCTTTTATAAATTTAAAAAAAACAACTATTGTTATCAACATTTGACCAGGAAACGTGACACAACCGTGCAAACGTGTAAATAGAATTATTAAGTTATCCATAAACATACATACGCTTGTGAACATCGATTGCGTCATAGCATGTCCAACTTGTTTAGAACGACAAGCAACTTATCTGATTTGCCGGCGTGTCCGTAACGCATTGTCTGTCGACGTCTTTTATCTCTAAAAAGCTTTGGAAAATATTAAAATACACTTGAAAATTTGAAGGTCGTGACAAAAAAAATCGATTTAAATGAATATTCAGTGGTAAAACACAAAAATTCATGAGCTGTAAGGCTTATTACAAATCTAACCAACCAAAAAACATTTAAGGAGATTATTTTATATAAGGCCATATTGGATCATTAATTCTCTATTACTTAAAAGACTATGAACATGGTTAACTTGTAAGCAGATA